>NC_142697.1:13969545-14272727 GCF_029641045.1 Salvia hispanica
AGTAATACAGTATCTTTGTATAATGTGATTATAGATTACTAAATCCAAATTAAGTACCAGTAATGAACAAATGATAAATAAATTTTAATTAGGAATAAATAAATTACAACCGTAGATTGTTAAATTATATTAAAAATTTTAAACCAAAGTCATCTTGTCTAACCTTAATTATACTTATACTGTAAACTTTGCATATATTCCTTATTCCATTCAATGCCATCGAACGCCTCACAGTTCGTACAGTCGAACTTATTGCCCACCTTTGAAAATTTTCTGACACACTGTTTGCATTCTATATAGAATCATTGACCATAATGACATTCGATATTTTCAATTCTCCCACATAGCCAGTAAGAACCATCCTATGCATCACAATAAATAATCGTGAGCTAAATAAAACATCAAATAAAAGGGAAAAAAATGCCTTTAGGTGGAGCACATCCCCTAAAGATTTAACATCAATAGCATCAAATTCATTAGATGTAAAAGGAACAGTCGATTCATGACTTGCAAAAGAGGCGTCGCTAGCAATCCTATCAAGATAGAACGCCCATGGTAAGATATCAAACAATCAAATGAGGTTAAATCTTATAATGGTCTTATGTAACAAAAAACACATACAAATGTAAGGGGCAAAAACAAACCTCTCCTTCAATTTGGAAATTTTATCAATATTTGCATTAATGTGAACCATGGATGCACTAAAATGCGTGCCCGCACGAACAGCCCCTGAAATTTTAAATTTATGTTATTCCGGGTAACAACACTGTAAAATAAATACATTCAATAAATAAATAATTAAAAACCATCCCCACCTCGAAATAAAGTAGGCTTGCAGAATTGGACAATGGCAATAGGAATTTTCCCTTTAACTCTTTCCATTTGTTCAAGATAGGAGTCTACAGCCCGCAGGGGCTTAGCGCAGTTGGTTCCGGGGGAGCAGATATTGCTACAAGGAGCTGGGTTCGAATCCCACTACTGGCGTATGGGAGCTTCCATCTCTCAGGCACAAGTGTGAGGCCTTGGGAGATGGTCTCCTGTCAGGACAGTGGGTTGAAGGCCTCCTCTCTAACGGGCCGCTATGTACCCTGATTGAACCCCCTCACAAACTGTCGGGCTGGGGTGTGGGGGCGGCCAGGGTGACCGCATCACCTTTTTTGCTACAAGATAGGAGTCTACAATATGCCACAGTGTCAATAGAGGATGTTATTCCTACAGAAAGCGGTGTTTAAAATACATTCAACAAATGAGCAAACTAAACAATAATTCAACTCGTACTGTGGATCTGATAGTTGTATTTCAATGAGTTTAGATGTAAAGTGTTTGACAATATGGCCACAATTGACAATCACACCAATAATATTTGTAAAAGTAATAAGTAAGCAGCGAGGAGATATAGAAACGGAAAGTAACGCTAAAATTTAAGATGTTGAAGTCACCAAAAAGTGGTTCGACTGCTATATTGGCAATCTGACTAATTTCCTCAAATGACTTAAACTGAAACGTCATTTTTGTAAACTGTGGTTCATTCACTTCAAACATTTGTGTCTTTGAAAACATAATCAACCGAAATGCATAATTTGTTAGGGGATTGCGAGGACTATCCTTTAGTATTCCACCAAACCGCGCGTGCAAAGCTCGTGGGAAAGTAGCTTGGATTTTAGTGCCCTGTAGGAAAAGTCCAAAAGTTATGATTTACTATTACTTTGCAAATAAACATTCGACGACCAACAAATTAACGTACCGCACGATCTTATAAAACACACTGTTTGCTGATCACAATGGTTTTGTCTCCGGGAGCAGTTGTGTCACAAATACGAATGCAGCGTACATTGACAACCAAAGAAATTGAAGAAGCCTCGTCGAGCTTACTGAGCATGGTGTGGAATGGTTCCATGGCGTCATGAAAATGGTATGCTTAGTTCTATAAGGTAGTAAGTAGGTATTTTACCATATATATGACATATTTATATACAAAATTATTATGCACGTAACCTCCTTCCACCTCCCACTCCTTCCACTTAAGGCTCCACTTGCATTAATCGTAGGGAAACAAAAAATGATTACCACTTGCATTAATCGTGTGATAATTAATATAGGGAAACAAAATAAATTAGTTAAATTCCATTCCTACAATTATGGAATTCAAATTTGTGTTAAATTTTAAATCTACAAACAAAATACCGTGTGATTACTTTTATTTAGAATTGATTATAATAATTAATTAAATTTAACACCATCGTCATGGATTAATTATAGGAAAACAAAATAAATTAGTTAAATTCCATCCCTACAATTATGGAATACAAATTTACATGTACATCCATAAAATAATTTAGCTTCGTACAAAATAATACAGTAACAATTCTTTAAAAATGATAAATAAATTAGTTAAATTCCATTCCTACAATTATGAAATTCAAATTTGTGTTAAATTTTAAATTTACAAACAAAATACCGTGTGATTACTTTTATTTGGAATAGCCATGGTCATGGATTAGTTATAGGGAAACAAAATAAATTAGTTAAATTCCATCCCTACAATTATGGAATTAAAATTTACATCCATATAATAATTTAGCTTCGTACAAAATAATACATGTAACAATTCTTTTAAAATGATTACAATGGAATTATAATTGATTTACCTAAATACCCCCAAAATTGTAACCTAAATGGAATATTAATACTATGACTCTTCATTTTTTTTATAATTACCTACCCACTAATGACATTCATTGTCACTTACCCACTAACCTATTAATTTTGGGATTTATATAGTCGTCAAATTATGAAGAGATTAATTTAAATATGTATGTGGATGTACAAGTCAACCATCTTGAAGATTATGGCCGGGCTTCTTGCTCTAGACAAGGTAATCTTGATTTATCCAAGTTCGATCCTTTCATTTAGTATTATGTTGTACTTTATACTGATATATTATTATTATTGATAGAAGCTAATTTAGATTGTGATTGATTGTATTCTTGTGGTCTCTCATTAATTATGAACAACTAGGTTGAGGTATTGATTCGCGGGAGAAGACGGCACGGGTTGATCAGTGATGAAGAACTATCTGGCCTAAGAATTGGCTTGGTGAGATAACATTTTTGCACCTCCTCATTATTTCAGTAATTCTAATCTAGACAGTTCTTTCTACTGTCCAATGTAACAGGTTTTTCATAGTGCAACACTTTTTTATTCTCTCACTGTTCGTGAAAATATCGGGTTTCTGTTGTAAGATATTTGTCTTTATAATTAGTTTTTGCTTCATTGTTATCAACTGTATTTCATGTTTAAGTTATTGGTACAATAAATTGCTATTGTATAAATTTGTGATTTTAGAACTTGAAATAATAATATAGTTTCTCATTAGGTATATGTGTTATTTTTTCTCTCTGTCTGATTTTGTATTTTTTAATAATTATTTTTTATTCTATGTATTTATGATTTCAGATGTCATACAATAATATTTAATTATTTTACAGTATAAAATAAGTTTAAATAAAAAAAATAGGGTGGGTGATACTAGTTTTAATTTAAAGTGAAGATTTGATCGCCACATTATTTTACTCAACTTGCAATTTGGGTGAGTTGAAAAGTTCACGTTTTCGTGACAAACGAGAATTGGGCTAATGTTGATGTAGTTAGAGGCAATCAATTCATGTTACGTTGTACACGTTATTTGCTAATATGGGAAATCAAGATTTTACACATTTTTAATATGAAAACCATGAAACTTTCAAGTTACAACTGAAAAAGCATACACAACAAACTCTGATTTTCAGAATCAAATTATTCCAAGTTCCATCTCTTTAGACGTGCTGAAGTCTTCAACACCTGTTCAAGGAAAAGAAAACAAAATTATGATAATATCCATTATTGGAATAAAGAATTTGTTGGTATTATTAGTGACCTCTTTATCCCAATTTGTTTTCCAAACCAAGTAGATCATGGCACAAGTCTCAGTTAGAACTCCAAAGGCAAGCCCTAACCATATCCCCTCTACTTGAAGATGAAGCACGTATCCAAGCACAACTCCTACCGGCAGTCCAATTCCATAGAAACAAACTAAATTTATGACCGCCACCTTCGTTTGCAGACCCGATCCTATAGCCACACCTAGCAAGACAACACAAACACACACAAAATGGGATCTCAACATTCACAACAAAATCTGTATTTGGGAGTTGAAACTGACCAGAGAGGACCGGGTAAATGCTAGCAAACAAGGCCGAAAAGGCAAGAAGAAGTGAGAGACGAGAGGCTGTGTGGATGACTGCCTCATCATCGGTGAAGAGATATGTGATGTTGGTGCTGAATAGGAAGCAGATGATCCAAAACAAGAGCCCTATCGAAGTAGAGGTGCCCATTAGCACTTTGATTGAGAATCTCACCGCTCCCGCGTCTCCTCTCCCTAGCTCATTTCCAACCCGAACACTGAGTGAGGGAGGGAGGGAAACACTTTTTCAGTCATATCACAAAGAGGAGATAATAGGAGAGGAGAGGAAGGATTAAATCATGTACCATGCAGCACCCATAATGCCCATGATGAACATCAACATCCAAGAAACTATATTGAGGCTGCAATTAAATAAAATACTACTACTACTCAGTAAATGATGGAGTAGTAAAAAAAACATGAATTAGTAGAGTGTTTACATACCTAATGGAAAATGCATTTATAGCAACTTGTGCATTTTCCATGTATCCAGCCAGCAACACCAGAATTGCATAGTACCACAGCTCCAGACTGCAACAGAGGGAGGAGGTCATAACAAACAACAAGGAATGGAATTAGAGAAATTTATGAGTTTTACCATATCATTACACCAGATGACAGTGAGAGCTTCACAACTGGCCATATATCCTTGAAGGCAGCTGTACTAAAACCTCTCCATGTCTCCGGACACCAACCTCCGAAAATGTACACAAATTCCCCCAAAACAAGAAACCAAGAAGAGACGCATAGAGCCGCCATAGCGCCACCCAATCCAAAATCCAAAACATACACAAAAAGATTAGAAAAAGCAATGTGGATCACAAACTGCAAACCCGATAGCCAGGCAACGATCATGTTCTTCTGCTGCGCTTGCAAGTACATCTGTATGGTCAAATTAAAGATGAGTGCGTATACGTATGGAATGAAGCAGAGAGATATATAGCCAGCAGATTCCGCTATCTCTTTCTGTTGGCCAACGAGTTTGAAGATCTGCGCCCCAAAGACGAAAACAGGGAGGAAAAGAGTGAGAGTGATGAGATCAATGAGCCATGAGCGCTGCAGGTAGATTCCCATCATCTCATAATGCTTTGCCCCGAATGCCTGCCCACACAGAGTCTCGGTTGCACTCGACATCCCAATCTGTTTACATCTCATAAATCATAACCACTACTTGTACTACTTAAACATTTGAAATGAAAAAAGATACCAATATGCCGTTGACGAAACGGACGCTTAGAGTTTGGACGAGAGCGTAGCCGGCAAGATCGACGGCGCTGATGTGGCCGATAAAAGATTGCGTGACGACGATGGTGCCGAAAGAGCTCACTCTTGCGATCACACTTGGCGTGGCAATCCTCCATATTTTCTTCGATTCTTCACATATTCTTGCTTTCAAATCACCATCTTCTTTTCGATCCAAAAGCCTCTCTTCAAGGCTGTTATCGTCCATGCTTGCTGTAAACTCGATCTGTATCCCCTCTGCCATTTTATTTTAATAATAATAGCAGTTGAAAATTTATTGGAGAGGGCTCCATGTGAAAGCTTTGTTTAGTAGAAATTTCGTGCAATGTCGTAAACACGAAATATCAAAATATCTAAATAGTACGTGGCTACGTGCTACTACGTGGTTATGTAACAAGAAAGACACTGGTAATAATAAACAAAACCTGCTACATTAGTACTATTCCCTCTGTCCAATTAAAAATTAAACGTTTTTCTTTTTGGGTTGTTCCATTAAAATGATACATTTCCTAAAATGGAAACAACATAATCTTTATTTTGTCCACTCTTACTTTACTCTATTTTCAATAACTCACAAAACAACACTATATTAAATCTTGTACCAGAAATCAAATGTTTCATATTTAATGGGACGGAAGGGAGTATTATGTGTTACATTTTCGGTTTTGCATTTAGAAAATAACAATTCTGTTATTTTTTTTATATTAGTAGTATTATCCGGTCGGACCGCGAACCGGCGACTGATTCGGTCTGGTTCGTCCCTAAAAACCGTTAGCACGTCGGACCGCCTTGAACCATCAGAACCGGCCGCTCAGACCGGCTGGGCCGGAAACCGGAAATCGATTTTTATGTTTAAACCAGCCGGAAACCGAAAATCGATTTTTATGTTTAAAATGTTTTATAAATATGAGAATACTAGGGTGAACCCTAGACCTCTATGTAAAATACCAACAACTCTACCACTCCACCACATGCACTTGAATAAAATAATGTGAACATTAATTATTTTTATAAATTAAACCTTTAATTTTTTTTCCACACAAATTAATAATTTATGTTAATTTTATACTTTTAAATAATTGTTAGTTGTGATATGTTTAATTATAATTATCAGTTACTAAATTTTATTTTTATTGGTATAATATATACATAAATAGTTAATTTACCTAACATTTAATATTATATATATTATTAATATAGTTATCACTTTATTAAATATTACTCCAAACTTACTAATAATTCACGTTTAATTTTATGTATTAACTAATAAAAGTAATATAGTATATATTTATCCAAATGAACTAAAAATTCATATTTAGTTGTATATATTGTCTATAATATTATTTCACCACATAAATTTTTTTGAATTAATATGAATTTTATCTATTTATATATATGTAATATGTACTACTTTTAACTACACTAATTAATAATTTATATATTTAATTATTATGTAAATATTGTCATTCACTTATTTTAAATACTCTTCCTATTTAATTTATATATAAATTTTAATACATGTTTTTGTTATATATTACTTTTATTACTCACTAAATTTTAATATATTTTGTAAGAGTATATTTAATTATAAATATTTGTATGATAAACAATAAAATGGTTCAACCAGTAGTTAAACCAGTTGAACCATGAACCAGTATCATCGGCGATTCACTCACCGATCCGATTTTTAAAACATTGGTTGTTTTTCTCTTTTAGTGTGTGGTGGTGGCCAGCCAACTTCTAGTTGCCGCCAACACCTTACTATCCTTAATCTGAAAATATTTCCCTTTTTAATCTTTCTCTATATTCCCGACTCCTACAAATTTCCAATTATTTTATATGATTAAACATGTTCCCTACAAATTTGACCTATTTATGTTATTGGGTGGTATACTATATTTCTATAATTCGTTACTGTTTTTAGTGTTTTAAAAATAAATCTGGAAAACGTGGCCATGTTTTACTAGTAAAATACAGTGCATATATGAGTGAAATTAGAATGCATGAGGATTTGCACTCACAAACTGCACAGCCCATCTTCACAATCAAAGCCCATTAGGACTACCCAAAAAGAGTAACCTAGATTTAATTTGCGTAGTTTTCTAATATTTTCGTAATACTAGCGTAATTCTAGGTTTTAGCTTTGAATTTTCCGATCCGTGCGATTTTTCTCCCAAATCTGATTTTCTTGGCCTTTTTGTTTCCAATTGGCTTCATTCTTCATTTCGCCTCTATTAATAGAATCAGGAATTGTAATTCTATAAGGAGGCTTTTTGATACCTAGGGTTCGCTGTTCGTCGTTGCTCTATCTTCAGGCTCACTGTAAATTGGTTTATATTTTTGGTACGTATGTTTCCGAATTGATTTTTTTTTTATTTATTTTTTTTATGTTTTTTTGGTGGTTTCATATGTGGAGTTAAATCTAGGTTAGGGTTTCGTATGAAAATTGGGCGTCTTCTTTTACTTTAGCTGGATCTTGCAATAATTTAGCTGCAGAGAATAGATAGGTTCTTCAGTTGTAATATATTCAATTAATTTGGGAAAATATATCTCCCAACCTAATTGCTCTAAGTAGAAAGCAGTGAAATGAGGCATAATAACATCAAGGGAAACTTAAGATGACATGTAAAAAATGATTGCTAAAAAGAGCACAAGATAGGTATTTGGATACATTTAGTGACAATGGTGGATGTCATGAAAGGAAGTAGTAGAGTTATAAGACTGGAATGGGTTTGAGATCTGTTACTTGAATTTTTTACATTGCCTATGTTCCTTTTTACCCTAAACCCTAGATATGGTACTGTTACTGTCTGGCATAATTGGTTCAAAATGAATACTACTACTATTATCTATATATCTCACAATGTTGAGTTTTGCGATAACTTAATACGGAATTACTTTACTGTTAAAAAGATAGTCTTACTCTTAGCAGTAGATTTTGGTAGCAAGTAGTTTTATTGTATGCACACTATTTTATCGAAAGAAGTGGTTGTGCATTGCTATAGTGCTTCATATGGAATAAAGCTTACACAAACAAGTCTTGCAGATGGCTTTGGTTGTTATTTGTGGTCAGCCTTGTAGTGGGAAGTCAACAGCCGCAGCCTGCCTGGCTGAAGCCCTTCAAGATGCAGAACCGAAGCCATCAGTTCGGATCGTTGATGAATCTTTGTTTCACCTCACACGGAACGAGGGCTATGCTAACATGCCATCAGAAAAGAATTTAAGAGGAGTTTTGAGATCTGAAGTTGATAGATCTCTGACCAGAGACAATATTATTATAGTGGATTCTTTAAACAGCATAAAGGGGTACAGATACGAGCTATGGTGTCTGGCTCGTGCAGCTGGTACAAGATACTGTGTCGTGCACTGTGATACTGAAGAGACATACTGTCGGAAATGGAATGAAGAACGAAGGGATAAATCAGAGGCGACTTATGATGATAAAATATTTGAAGATCTGGTTAGAAGATTTGAGAGGCCAGATAGCAGAAACCGTTGGGATTCACCATTGTTTGAGCTATGGCCCTCCAGAGATGGGATTGAAAAATCGTCCGCTGCCATAGTCGATGCTGTGAGATACCTGACAAAAAGAGTAGACTCAAAAACCAAGGATGTTAAAGTATTGCAGCCTACTATTGCAACACAGGGTGCACGACTAACAGAGGCGAATTCTCTCTACGAGTTGGATAGAGCAACACTTGAGGTAATGAACATGATCGTGGAAGCACAGTCCCATGCAGCCGGAGGTCCCCTCAATGGCGTGACTCTTGGGCCGGGCTTACCTAGTGTTGATATTTCAAGGCATGTTGGCCTCCCCGAGCTGCGTAGGCTCAGGCGAACTTTCATAAAATTAACAGGGCAGTCGAGCTTGAGTGGTCCGCCACCACCCTCAGATGCTGATAGTGCAAAGAGAATGTTTGTGGATTACTTGAACAGGGAATTAGAAAGCAATTAGTGCCAGAGAAAAATCTTCTCGACGTTCTGCAAATGCACGGCAGTGTCCATGCCGTAGAGTTTTGCATTATCCCTGGAAGCAATGCTGGAGACAAGACCTTGGAGCAACCGGGCCATGATTTTGGGATAAGGTGATTTAGCACTGTACCATTAAATTAAGCTTATTTTTCGAAGATATTGTGCTGTTTGTTTCGTGTTGTATGGTTAATGGTCAAAGCATATATACATATTATAACTTACTTTCCTTATCCATCTTTTGTTAGACTAGTGTTATTTGCTTCTAATCTATCTTTTGTTAGACAATGTTATTTGCTTTCAGTGTCAATTGTTTTCTACTGGATATATACAAATTAAAATCATTATATGCTTTCAAAAAATTAAAATACTTTATAAGAAAATTGACAAAAGAAAAAATGTTAAACACATTTGCAACATAATTATAATTTATCCACTTAGATGCATTATAAATGCGAATAGGAAAAATAAAATAGAAGAATAGATTGGTAAAAAAAAATAATGAACAAAGAAAATAGGTTAAAGAGAATAACAATATTGATGAAAACTAACGATACAGAAAAGAGAAAATAAGTGAATAGATTATTACTAGAAAATAATAAGTGAATAGATTCGTACCAAAGAAAAAAGAAAATAATAAACATAAAGAGGGTAAAAACATTGATGAAATATACACTTGAAAGAGAAAATTTTGGTTTTAAATAGATGCTTTCCGGTGCGGATCACCTCCAACATTTAATAAAACATCACCTAATACACCAACAAGAAATTGACATGCGTTTTCATGGAATATATTTGATTTACTTATCAAAAAAAAAAAAAGAAATTGACATGTGGATATTATTTATAAATTGATAAAAATACTGTCACTCCAGATTTACTCACGCCAAACACCCTTACTACACTGTAAATCTCTCCCTTCCCTCACAAATTGGCAACCACCATTAAATCTCTCTTTTCCCTCTTAATTTTCAAGCATTGCTTCCTATCTGAAACTATATTGATGGTTTATGATTAAATTCATGGTTATACAATGCACAAGAGAACAAATATGTAAAAAGAATGTTTTGGGGTACAGTCGTACCTCTTTGTTCTAACATAGATCCGCCATTGGTTATTTCACTTCCAGTCACATCTTAGAATGAAGCTTGACAAGTCTTTTACCTCCAGATCAAATTTCAAGACAATTGGATAACGTTTGGACCTCCGATGATAGTAAAAACCGAGACTGTGTTGTGCAGGAAATTTGAGTACAATTTTCCCCCTTCGTTCGCTTTTTTCTGTGTCTTTTGTTAACATGGACGGTTCCTACCATAAAGGTGGTTTTATATGTTTTAATTAGATCTATTTAAATAGTTACATGAATCAATTTCATTGGAATTTTTTTACAAGTTGGGAGGCCTAATAACCCAATAAAAAGCAAGTAAGATAAATAGTTAATTTTTTTAATATAATCAATCAAAGTTTTGCATAGTATTTCTTTTTCAAAATAATTACCAGTTCACATGAACATAATGATTTCAAAATAAAATGTTACCAAGTCCAAAAAGGGACTTCAATGGACTTTCCAACGATTTATGGTTTAGTGTCGTATAGGAAGGCCCCGCCAATTCCATCATTGTAGGTTGCAGGGATCTGATTTACTCGGGTCATTTTACCGAGATTTCTTTAGAGGTATAAAAATGATGGATGGTCAATCTCACATCATTTGACAAAATATAAGAAACCAAAGAATTATGGATTTATAACTCAAGATCTACACAATATTACAATTTACAACCAATCATTATATATCTAAAACTATATAACCACTAGAACAATAAGATGCACAATGACACATGTTACAGAAGACATATTATGATTGAGTGTCGCACACACATAAACAACGCGCGATATACCATTATATGGAATATATATCGGACTGGTTGACCGGTTAACTAGTTTCAAATTTTCATAAATCCTAGAACTGGAACCGGCCGGTTAAGAACCGGTAGGTCGAACTGAAACTGATGTGTAATTTTAATCCGAATTTATTATAATTTTAAATAGTTCAATATTAGTAAAATAATAATCCAATATCTGGAAATATAACAAATAATACCTAAAAATTCAAATAAATACACAAAAAATACAAACTAACAATACAATAATATTCATATATGGGTAAGATTGATATCAAGTATAGTAGCTCGGCCGGACTAATTTATGTTGGCAATTCTTTTATAAAAAAAAAGAGTTCTAAAATTTAGCATTTTTTTAAGAGGAGTTTTAAAAATTGAATTCCCTTTTTCTTTTTCTTTTTTGCTAAATAAATATTCATTGGAATTTCCAATACTAATTTATCTTATTGTAACTTTTTGGTTTAATACGGAATAGTTAATAAATCATTCATAAACAGGTTAAAATCGTATATTAAATGAATTGTTACATATATTTGTTATAAAGTTAAATTTCTATCATATGAAATGATATATTGTATTTGTATAGTGTTTTTGGAAATTAAAAACAAACTTATGATGTTCCACTCAGAGGTATAATGGTCATTTCACATAAAAAATCAAGGGCTAGTATTAACACATGTGATTTTTGAATTTGAAGTAGAAATCAGTTCACTCTATCACAGATTTACTTCACTATAACAAGGCGGGGTATAATGGCCATTTCACATAAAAAATTAGGGTTACACTCTAATTAGTCTCTCATTTATGAAAATCATGTCTCCCGCTCGATTCTCTCTTCTCTTCTCTTCTTCTCGTTCTCCCACGATCGATTTATTCTCACTCAACGTCAACGCCGTCGCCGTTGCCTCATTCCGTTATCGTCAACATTCCTACCGATTTAGAACTCAACGTTCCACTGTTGTCAAGATCGAACAAATGTAATCAAAACATAAAGATTTCTCAAAAATATAATAAATCATTTCTACCGATTTAGAACTCATTTTCCGTTAACATTTCTTCATCTTATTTAAATATAATAAGTATATGATGCATGCCATATAGTTATTTTGGTTTTTTTAATATCAGTGAAATGTATAGAGCTTAAAGTGAACTAATAAATGCTAAGAGTGAAGTGTTTTACCTTTGCAATGAATCAGTTTATGGTGATTGGTGAGTGAAGTATATGATGTATGTCTTATAGTATTTTGTATTTTCTGATTTAAGTGAAGTGTATAGACCTTAGAGTGAAATATATGATGATTGTTACTATGGTGAGCGGAAACAAGATTGAAAATGTATTGCCTAAAAGAAGCAATAATGAAGTGTTTTACCTTTGCAATGAATCAGTTTATGGTGATTGGTGAGTGAAGTATATGATGTATGTCTTATAGTATTTTGTATTTTCTGATTTAAGTGAAGTGTATAGACCTTAGAGTGAAATATATGATGATTGTTACTATGGTGAGCGGAAACAAGATTGAAAATGTATTGTCTAAAAGAAGCAATAAGAGAATACTCCAAAGGCTAAGAGCAAAGTATTGCAGTGCATTAATGTTGTCGGAAACAAACTATTAGTCATTGAATAACTTGGTGAGAACATCAAAGCATATTCAAGATTGTAGCAACAATATCAAGATAGATGTGGAAAAATGATTGTAAACTTTAAACGTCTCACTCATAATATGTGTCATTTAGTTCAATATAAAACTCATCCATTTCAATTAAATTCAATATTATGTTGATTATTTACTCCACTACAGAGCATATTTGCTTCACTATAAAGCATATTTGTGTCACTGTAATTCACTGTAAAGTTAATATATTTCACTGTAAGCATATAATAGTTCACTATATGCACAATAAACTTCACCGTAGTGAAAAACTACTCCAAACTATAAGGCATGTTCAATTTACTTCACTGAAAAACAAAAAAACGGTAGACTATAAGACATGCACAATATACTTCACTTTATGCTCAATACACTTCACTACATGAAAAAACAGTACATCATTAGAACATTACACTTTATGCATAATATACTTCACTTTATGCTCAATATACTCCCTCCGTCCCATGTTACTTGCACTATTCCATTTCGGCTCGCCCCAAACTACTTACGCTATTTTTAGTTTAAGTTAGAATTAATGTATTTAATTAATATGTTACATTAAGTTAAGTGCTCTTTATTAAGTGGTGTCTCATAACACTTAAAATTATAATTTAATTACACTGAAAAATCACTCTCAAATTTACGGCCTAAAATAAAAAATGCGAGTAACATGGGACGTAGGGAGTACTTCACTTTATGTAATAATAAAAAATCACATTTACTATTACCAAAATTAAAAAAAAATCATATTTACTTCACTGTAATGAAAAAGCAGTACACCATAAGGTATGCTCAATATACTTTACTGTAAGCATTTAATAGTTCACTATATGCACAATATACTTCACCATAGTGAAAAAGTAGTAAAATATAAGACATGTTCAATTTACTTCACTATATGCACAATATACTTCACTGAAAATGAAAAAAAAAACAGTATACTACACTATAAGACATACTACACTATAAGACATGCACAATATACTTCACTTTATGCTCAATATACTTCACTTTATGAAAGATTAAAAATCATTTTTACTTAACTGGAATTAAAAAAACAGTATACCAGTATGCTCAATATACTTCACTGTAAGCATTTAATAGTTCACTATATACTCAATATTGGCATATACTTCACTATATGAAAAAACAGTACACTGTAACCAATATTCTTCACTCAAATATTAAAAATCGTTCAAAAGTGAACTAAACATTTTACAAAGTAAACTATTTCTGTGAGATTCTCACTGCCTCTGTTTTGTCTTCTCTTTCATCTTTTTGCAGTACCTCGAATCATGGTGTCCAATCTCGTGATAGTTTCAATCGTGAATTTTGGAAGAAATTGTGAATCGTGGATGAGCTAAAAAAATCACGGATATATGGTGATGGTGAAGAAACTGTAAGTTTGAACTAATAATATTGAATTTCAGAAATGCCCTTGGGCTATATTTAAGCAATAGGATTACTTAAGCCATAGGATTAATTTGAGGTATTAAAATGTGTGACTGAGATTTATTCTCTAGTTATGCACTTAAAATTAGTTAAACATTGACCACTTCTCTATAATTATATTCATATTTTACATTATACATATCAAATTCACAAATTACCGTAATTTATAGTATATATCGAATTTTCATATGCCGCGGTATGTGAAAACCGGGGCGGACACACTTGGGAGAAGGGTGGGACTTAATCCCTTACCCAAAATGTAATTTTTTTTGTTTTTCTAATTCTAAGTTCTCTTAAATTTTTGAAAAATCATCCATGGCCTAAATCATCAAAAAATATACGACATAAAGGACTGAACTTAATTTGGGGAAAAAATTGCAGACAAAAATGAAGAATTATCTCAAAATTTGTGATTGTTCATTTATTGTTTCAACATAATAGTGCTAGTACTTATTATTCCTTCTAAATAACCAACTGATAAGTTGCGTATTAAATTTCCTTTCCAAATTCATAACTTATTTTCAATAAATTGTGTATTAACGAATTATAAATCTATCAACGGTGATAAAAAAACACATTTTTTATGATTAGGGAGAAATATATACTACTCTCTTCGTCTTATTCTAAGTAACACATTTTCTTTTTTTAGATCTTCCAATCTGAATAATATTAGTACATTAATACTCTCTAAGTATGAAAATATCACTCTCTCTACTTTTTTCCTCTCTTACCTTATCAACATTACATAAAACCTCATGCCGAATTAGAAATGCTCCACTTGGAGTGAGACGGAGAGAGTATTAATTATAAGACATACTCCTTCCGTTCCATAGTAGTGAAGTCATTTCCGTTTTTAGTAAAAGTAAACAAATTTCTCTCATTTACTTTACTCTCTTAATTTATTGTCTCTTTATCTCTCTATTTTTTTCCATTTCATATACTTTATTCTTCATTTACTTAAAATGCGTGTAAAAAAATGGCTTCACTACTGCGGGACATAGGAAGTATATAGTCAGCCCTTACTAGGATATTTTTCTGCGTCCGTCCCTGATAATATACCAAAAATTATAGTAGTATAGAAAATATTCAGTATTTTTGGTATTTTCTCGATACAATAAAATCAATATTTTAGTATTTTCTCCACCCCTACTATACTTTCATTAGGAGAGGGTTATACCGTTTTGATGCATTAACTATTTTATTAAAATATTTATAAAGTAAATATTTATCAAGTAATTTATACTACTATATAGAGTATATATTTAATTGACGTGTTTTGGATGAAAAGATTTGATGCGGATCTAGTTCGCAATACAACTTATATTGATTATTAAATTATGTAATTTTGGTATTAATTTAACTTATATTGATTATTAAATTATGTAAATCTGAAGCCTAAATAAAAATCCATATTTCAGTTTTAATCATTTTATCAAATTAGTACTTGAAGTATAGAAGTATCTGTCATTTATTTTTAAAACAGGTGTGATCAAAGGTGAGCTACAGTATAATTAAAGTTGTTTACTAAGAATTGATTAATTGAACAAATCATTTATTAATAGTATATTATAGAAATCAATTGAAAATATATTTTAGTCACAATTATTGTACAGTATTAAAAATTTGAGTAAATGGATTGCAAAATGTACCTGCATATATTTATTTGAATTTTTGTCGAATGTATTTAGATATGTGTATAATATTGAATAATGGATAATAAATCCTATTCCGACTAGTAATTTGATATCTTTTGGGAAATATAAATAGTCGAAAATAGAGATCAAATCAATCAAGCAAAGCACCCACTTTCTCAATCTCAACAATGGCGATTAGATCTTCGTCTTCACTCCTCAAATCCCCTCTCTCTCTCCTTCTCCCACGAGGCGACGCTTTCCTCTACCTCTTCGCCCTCCTCTCCATCTTCTCTCTCCTCCTCCACCACCTCACTCCCGCCGCCGCCGCTCAACCCCACTTTGAAGGATTCGACGCCGATGAAGACGACGATTTCGCCCTCGGGGAACCCAAATCCGAGGACTTCATCCGCTCCTCTCCTCCTCCGATTACTCTCTCCACCTCCACCCCTGAGTCCCACCACGGCCCTCCCGAGACCGAGATTCAATCCCCGCCGTCCGATCAAAATCAAAATCAAAATCAAAACCCTAAGCCCGCGTCGTTTGACTACTGGGATGAAGACGAATTCGAAGGAATCCCTCCGACTGAACCTATCACTGAAACTGCTGCTGCTGCTGCTGCTGCTGCTTCCTCTCAATCGGATCCGGTCCCGGGCTCCGAGGATTCGGTTAATGATCTGAACTCGGATGCGAAGGTTCCTAGGAAGATTACCTCGTTTACCGTTGAGATTGCGTGCGTTTCATTCCTAATCGTGTTTGCCATCAACTATTTCACTGGGAAAAAGGAGAATGAGAATCTGGCTTTGGCTTGGGCTAGCAAATTCGCGACCAAGGACTCGATCTTCGACAAGAATTTCAGCCTATTGGGAGTCGGAGAGACCGACGACTCGCCGCTGCTGTTGCAGGAAGGGAAGAGTGTGTTCAAGTTCTACGCGAGTGGTAGGAGGTATTGCTCGGGATTGCTGGCGACGATGGAGCTCAAGAGCCGGCACGATTTGATTTCGCGGCTGTACAACATGGTGGTGCCCTGCAAGGATGAGATCACGTTTGAGGTTTACATGAATGATGACTCGATGGATCAGGTGGTTTTTGCTTTGGCCAGGAAGAAGATGGCCAAGACGATGCACAAGGAGCTGAGGGATCTGCAGAGGTTCGCTGGGCTAGTCAATCCCCCGAATGGGAGGAAATGGGTGGCGGATGAGCTGCAGGTGGTTTCAGAGTCCAAGGAGGTTGCTACCGATTTGATCACTGATGCTGTGCTTGATCAGGTTTTTGTCTATGCATTATCACTTCAAATTGCAGTATTTATTTGGTGATGGATTTATTATCTGTTCAATGATTTAGCAACTCTTCATCTCACGATAGAGTAATGGGATTTTCATATTCAGGGTTTAGCGAGGTTTTTCTCTAAACTCTTAGAATGAGCTATATTGCTGTTTTGTAAACTCTTGTTTTGATAATAACAATGGATGTTAGTATCATAATTATTAGGACTCTGAGATAGAGTAGAGTTTGATTTGTGCAATAATCTCAAGAAAACTTAGTCTAGTTATAGCACACAGCCACACACTATGCATCATGTTATTTCATTGGCATTGTTGTGAAACGGTTGGAGCTTTGTTCATAGTATTAAGTATTTGCAAGCAGTTGTGTTTAGTTAACTTGTAGATGTCTTATTAAGATTCATACATTGACGAGCTTTGAAGTTTTGGGGATATGGTAAATAAACTAAACCTTATGTTCAATCTTGCCTAATTTTTGTTTATTTCCAAACCTGTGTATGTTTGTTGTGATATTTGTCACCAATGTTGTGGCATCTTCATACTTGGCATTTGTCTGTCTGATGTGTGAGATTGCTTTCCCTTTCTCTCGTGATACTTTTATCTATTGTCTTGTTGTCATGCCTTTTATTCTGTTTGATAGAAAAGTTTGTACATGCTTTTGTATTAGTACATGGAAAAGGAGGGTCTGGTCAAATAAACCTCCTCTCTTCATGAGCGTAATGTAATACTCTCGTTGGAATTGATACAGGTTTTTGGCGACAAAGCTTTTGAAAAATTTGGAAAGGGTTTTATCTCAATGCATTTCTCGGATCAACAGCCAGGGTCAAGCAAAAAGATGCTCATGTTTAAGTTTGCTCTCCCTGATGAGAATAACATGGCTGATATGACTCGTTTGGTTGCTCTTGTACCTTACTATATTGACCTGATTGGACGATACAAGCTCAGTTCACATGTAAGTATAACATCTTATTCGGTATGTTTTCAGTATTGTGGTTAAAGGGTTACTTAGTGAACTACGGATTGTATGCCAGGCTCGATCGAAAACAGAAGCAGCCAGAGCAAAGGTTGCTCAGGAGCTGTACAAAGAACTTCAGTATGCGAGACAAGATGCTTTGCAGAAGAAGAAGGCCGAGCAGAGAAAGAAGTTGGAGGAGGCTGAGGCGAAGCTGAGTGCTGAGGCTCTTCGCAAGAAGGAAGCTAAAGACCGTTCTCGCCAAATGAAGAAGGCCATGCCGAAAATGAAGATGACCAAGGCTCATTAGATCTGAAATTTCAGCTTTAGACATTATGTCATTGTTGTCGTTTACATTTGGATTACGGCTGTCTCCAATGACTAGAAATTTTTCTTACATGTATGCCACAGTCAGTTTGGTCTTTTTTCAACCTTGATACTTTCACTGATGCTTGAATATAGCAGTTGCACTAGTCCTAATATGATGTAACGCCTAGGATCCTCTTATTTGGAAAAAGGTTTTGATCCATACCCCACTTACAAAGAAATGGAACTTATATGAGGACTAGTAAACATAAAGCAGCATTCTTCTTATTTCGTATAGTATTGTTTTTGATGAATGGAACCTAGGATCTATTGTTATTGTTTTTGATGGATGGATTCTGATTAAAACAGAGTTGAATTAAAAGAGTTATAGAATTTGCTGACTAAAAGAAGCATCAAAGCTTGGTAGTCGTCAGTAAAACTGATGCTGTGTTTTTTATATATATCTCATGTGTTACAGATAAATACACGCATTTGAGGTGCAATTTATGGGGAGGAGAAACGAGCTTTAAATCTTTTACGGAGGAAAACAGACACAGCAGAGCCCACGAGTGGCCAGGTAGTAAGGAAGGCAATGTAGGCAAGCAGCCACAGAGATGTCTGATTCTGACGAGAGAGTTGATTCAGGCGTTTCATCACCGGAGCAACAATGGTGGCCATACCTTGATCAGTATTTGGTGGCTGGCTGAGTTCAGCATGGATTCTGTCTCCAGCTTTATTTTGTTCTTGGTGTTCGACTTGTGTTTCATCGCTTACTCCACCAACCATGCCGTCTTCAGAGAGATGCACGTAAGGGGCCTGATCAATGGATGACTCTCCGGGGTTGACGGAGGGGACTGAAATCTGCGACTCACCACCCAAAAAGATGCTACTTGATCATTCATGTTTTATACATATCAGAATAAGTAACTATCTTAATATATAGAAATGAGATGATATAGATTATTTTTGCACCAAACAAAAACCAATCAGCATATAGTAATAAAGAAACAACTTCTCTCCCACCTCTATTTTCCGGGGACTGGATTGCAGAATACTGAAAAATTCATCCACGGCCCTTACCCACCTACAAAGTGATAAATCAAGTAGTAAAAAAGAAACCATATCCAACTAACTAGTAGTACATTTTAAAGCAGTTAATTCAGTTGAGCATAGTTTACCAGACACTTTTTGCAGTTAACCCTTCGAAAAAAGGTAAATGCCCTCCATGTTCTGTTGTAGCTAACACAACGTTTTTATTTAACCTGAAAATAATTATGTATAAGAACAGGAAACAAAAAGGCACAAGGATCCTTGTTAACATTGATTCCAAGAAAGTTTTCAAACAAGTTTGGGGTAGTTTCCCTCTTTCCAAACGTCTTTGTCTTTCCATACTTTAGAATCATTACAAATGCAATTGAAAGTTGATTAATAGTTGATGAGCAGACTATGTACCTGCACTCATCCCATGGAATAGCTTCGCGTGTACATATAGGATCATCTAAAGCACTGATGCAAAGAAGGGGCACCATTACACTTCCCACAAAATTAGCACTGCTACAACGCCTATAGTAGGTATCCACGGTCTGAGGAAAACCATGAGATCATTCAGTCCTTCAACATTGGCTACAAGGAGAAGATGATTCCGAGCATGGATTATTACCTCATAGTTACCAAGAACACGAGTTGCTGAATCATCAAAGTCCCGAACTGAACGTGACTGCAGATGTGAGGTTTAATCATGTTTAATCATCTTCATTCAACATAAAGCAGAATTTTTCAATGAAGTTATAGAATCCATAATAATGTTGGAACTCAAATGAAAAACATTGTTTGAATACCGACAAGTGTGTTTATAAAATCAAAAGCTACCTTTTGAACGCCTTCCCAGTTTGAAATTCGAGAAAGGACAGCTTCATGCCTAGAAATTTGCACACAGTGAATGTTCAATTAAAGAAAAAGTATGAATGAAGATGAGCTAAGATGACATACATTTGGGCATAGTCTTTCAAGCCAACCGCCAACGCTTTGTTGTAAAGCCTCTGTATGAGTTTGCGGTTCATAAATCTGTCACATATCTGGAAAATGACAGGGAATCCAATTTAGATTACCCTAACAACATACATCATCAAGGTAACAGGAATGTAAATGTTAAATGCATTGTTCTCTTGGAAATCAGATATGGATTACATAAACAACTAAAAAAAAGATGATATAAATAAAACAAACAAATAAACACTAATGATATGCAAAATGAAGCAGATATGAAATGACAAAAAGCAAACAAAACTGGTGATAAGACACATGTACCAACCAAAAGATCCCAAGGTGAACAGATTGCTGCAGCTCCAACCACAGGAGCACTCGTTCCCTCCTCAGCAAGGTATTTTATCTGAAATCACAAGTGAGTGAGAAATACGAACTAGCGAGATGCAAGACCTAACTGCACAAAAATCATTGAGCAATGACTTTCCGAAGAAGCTCAAGGCATGTCACTGTTGTATCATCCATGATTTAACCGGACGCATATTTCCTTTGGTTTGTTAAATCATGACTTATGCATCTAGAACTTGCCGTTTTTTAACAGACTAACTCCAATACTGACATGTCAGAACTACACAGTTACAAAATTAAGAGCCAGAATCTGTTGAATTATTGTGATAGATGCCAACCATTGTACATGGGTATATTGAACCTCTTCGAAGAACTCCTAAACTGATTAAAGTATTTCAAATGGTATGTAATATTCTCTACTAAAAGGCGGTCTTACAGATCCTTGCAAGGGAAATCCATATACAGTTAAAAGAGCACAGCTACAAAAATATACCATCAATGTCTGTTCTTATAAAAGTATAGAGCACAAGTATGTATACCAGCATGTTAGCACCTATGCTAGTGCCAACTACATATAATGGAGCCTCGGGGTATTGGCAGTGAATATGGTTGATCACATTTCTTATATCCTCTGTCCATCCACCATTGTAGAAGCAGTCCGACTGTAAAATATGTAATTCAGAGATGTTTTCAACATTAGAAAGCACATGAACTGTTTAGACATAAGAAGAACTGTTTTATTTATACATAATTTAGACATAAGAAGAACTGTTTTATTCCATCCAAAATAGATGTACTATTAACTTTCACCTGATAGACTTGTCCCTATATGATTAGCCTACTGAAAGGATTTTGTGTATTTTTATGTTCCTTTCAAGGGACCGTGGTACTCAAGCTCCGGTCTTACTTCTATCTTCTATGGAATTTATTTTATTTATTCAATAATTGCAATCATCAACTGAATATGAATATTTTATTACCATGCTGTTATCTAACTATAATAGATAATCCAACTTATTATATTTGAGTGTGAGATTAAATCAAATCTAAGACAAAACTAAAAAGTGGTGCAGAACTTCAAAGAACTCCAAAAGGTACAACTACATTCACCTAAAATTTGCAGAACTTTCAAAGTAATTTATAAATCCAAAAGGTATTCAAAGTCAGCTAGTCTAAGAGTAACACAGCGAACATAACAATATGATTGCTTACAGCTATCAGTGTTCAAATGCCAATACTTACAGTAATCGATACACCACCTAGTCCCCGATGATTGCTTACAACAACGCTCCATCCTCGTTTAGCCATAATGAATGCCAGATGTTTAACATACTGCGTAACAATATTATCAGAGATCGGAATGGCAGAGGGATAGCACAAGATGTGAGTGTGAAGTGTTGGACAAGCTATGAGAAAGTAATATTTACCTTGAAAAACATAATGAAAATGAATGAATTCGAAGAGGACATTGGTGGTTATACAACTGAAATTAATCAGCTTTAGGAGATAAAAATGAAAGATGTCATATCAGCAAATGCAAGAAGATAACAGAAAGGCGATAGTCTACTAACGTTGGTGCTCTGGGAATAAATAACACTAGGCATAGTCTCTCGAGAAAAAAGGACAACATACTTTGTTTTTAACTGGAAGCCAACAATATGCAACTGGTTACTATGGTAGACAATATAGGTTGCCAACAAATTAATGCAATACATAACTTATATTCTCTTGTACAATACATTTGTTGTCTAAGTGGAAATGAGCTTAATATTGCACATTTAGAAGAATGCAAATCAGAAAGTAGAGTATGATTTGTTTTGCTGTTTAGGTCATTATGATGCACCCAACAAACATGCCACCATCAAAATTACAATCAAAACAAATCATACTCTACTTTTTGGCTGATGCATTACACCATGAATGATATGAGGTAGATAACTTACAGCTGAATCAGATGCACTTGTCAAACCAGGAACAATAATTAAGATGGGATTTTCACCATCTTTCTGCACATGACCATGACCATCAACTTGAAAGGCTTGCCCCTTAACTACAACGAACAACCAAAGCCAAAGCGAGTTAACCAGTAGTATCATATATGGAGAAAATGAGGTTTCTTCATTGTGATATGTCAGCTAGTCTAAGATTAACATATCGAACAAAACAATACCGTGTTACCTTGGGCATTCTCGACCCAATCCAAAGCTAGAGTTCCACCATCAGAGGTCACAAAAATGTGCCTGCATAATGCATCCAATCAGTTCAAACACTCAAACATAACTATTTCTCAGAATTAGGAATCTACTGTACAGAATATTCTAACCAATTATGCACATTCTCACCTTTTGTATCTGACCTTGGGGGGATTTCCAAAATAATGAAGAAAAGTTGTCTGGAGATTTGGACTACATAACCATGGAGTTGATAAATACCTTATTTGAAAGAAAAAACAAAAGCACAAGTGTTAGCTGCAAAGACAATACAGCAAAGTGCGGAATCATAAAAAATAGTGCTATTCTGATACCTTCCATGAAGAGTTCTACACTTGGAAACGACGTCGCGGTAGAGTTGAGAGCAAGTATCGATAGTCAAAACCACCGGCTGCCCCCTGAATCCGGTGAACAGGTCTTGCAGGAAATGAATCTCGAGAAAATTGTAGAGGAAAACGATTAAAATCAACGAAAATCCCAATAAATGATGACTGATCGGTATCAACGAAGCCGCCGTGAGCACCATCTCTAACGGAGACTCAACCGCCGTTAACTCGGTCCTATTTATTGATTCCATTGTCGTCGCCGATTAATCGGTGATGATGATATGCACACACAGTCACACGCGGTGCGTGTTTTGGGTGAATTGAGAAGGAAGAAAGTAGTCTTGTCCGGTAATTTCCCCCAATCATGTTTGACTTACTTTCATCCAATAGAAATCTTACACGTACTCAAGGAAAATATAGTAATCTTGACAGTTGACAACTAAATTTGCCGTTGCTGCAAATTCAACCTACCAAATTCGTCCCTCATGAGTATTTCTTTTAAAAAATATTAACCATCATAAGAGTCACATTTGGTGTTTAAGTAATGTAGAGAATAGTAGACTGAATAAGTTGGTGAAGTATGAGATTCATTTTTTTATATTAATTTTATAATAGAATATGAGTTAATTGAATTTGTGGAATGTGAGACATGCTGATTAGTAAAAGTGAAATGTGACTTTTGTTATGGGATAGACTAAAATGACAAAATGTAATTCTTACTGTGAAATGAAAAGAATAATAAATAAAGGACAAAAAAGGAAGAAATCCAATGATAAAGTACACCCTTCGGAAAAAGGGCCTCAAACGCAAGGAAGCTTTTTCATGTATCCACCTATTGCCGGAAAAAGGACAACCCTTTACGGAGAGGAAGACGAACAGTTTGTTCCATACAAGCGATGGAAAACTATGATTTATCGATCGGTCCTCCTTAAAAAGATTGAATCTCGTGTCAGAGAGGGAGAAAAGAGAGATACTTTCTATCAGTCAAAAGCAGATAATGCCCCCCCCCCTAATGGAATGTTTAACCGATCCATTCCGGATCGACCGAATTGGTACGGAAGTTGTAACATGGGAAAACCACGGAAAACACGACTTATTTGAATAACCCGGTGACCCACCAATTGTAGAAGTAGGATTTTTTGAAAGCAATAAGCACTTAAATAATACAATTCAAGTATACCATCTTCTTTCTCATTTCGAGGAAAGGGTGCGGAAGGAAAAGGAAACAACGGAGGGATCCGAATCGGACCTAAATGGGAATGACATGAAAAGTCTTTTTCAAAACCTAGCATTAAGGGCGTTACGACGATATACGAGAGAAATAGAGAAAAACTCGTGATTAGTGTAGAGGAGAAGATTTGTTTATGATATAGTTCAAGAAAGAGTCGTCTCATTTTTTCGTTTTTTCTAATTCATTCACTTCCACTTCAAGACTGGTTCTGAACGCCGCGTAACATCATCTTCAACAAACCTCCACCGGCTTATACACTAAAAAGCTGCTGATATACGATACGCTTACTAAAAGACTTACTTGAGAAATTAAAATTGTTATTTTTGCCAAAAATAAAGTGACTCAGTAATCTTGGACGTCCTTGAAATGTGAATATTTTTAGGATTAGTTGATTGAAGTAGTACTTATGCAACTTCGGAAGAAGAAAATAAATACTCCTATTTTAAAACTCATGGCATCTAAAGGTTAAAAGTTAAAATCATTGAGTTCATCCAATCCTTTTTTCCTATACCTTTAGACTTTTGTACTTATTTCCATAATAGATGTCATATTTGAGTAATAGCACGGGATTAGTAAGCGAAGAGTAAAAATAGTATATTTATATTCTTCTTTCCATAATAGATGTTATATTTGAGTAATAGCACGGGATTAGTAAACAAAGAGAGAAAATAGTATATTTATATTGATGTTAAACTTTTTCTATAAAAAAAAATGTAACATCTTTGCAGCAAAAAAAAATTATGACATTTATTTTATGTGGTAGAAAGTATCCCATTTGAAACTCTCTAAAAATAGAATTGTTATTTTCCGGGTGTAATTTCTTTGGAAATATTGCTATTCTTCCTAATAGGTTTTGTCTTCTTTTCGATTTATTGTAAAAAATTATATTCATCTCATTCTAAACGATATATTTTTCTCTTAATAAGTATATCCAATTCTAATTGACACATTTTTTAAAATAAAAATATCAACATCTTTATTTTATTTTCTTTCTACTCAACTAATAAAATAATACTACTATATAAAATCTCGAGTCAAAAAGAAATTGATTCACTAAGAATGAGATGTGCGGGGTATTAATTAATATTGTGATAGACTTCCGGGTTCTTTATAGACCCAGTTTTAGGTTTGTGGGTAATTAGACTCAATCTAGCCTTAGGTATTATTGTTACAAACTATACTTTAATTTTACAAATATATACTCCCCATCCTTAATAAGTTTTTCATATTTGATTGGCACTAGTTTTAAAAAATTATACGATTTTATTGAAAAAATAAGAGAAAATGGTTAATGGTATATACTTCCTCCATCTCACCGATATGATTGATTTGTATTCAACATATAATTTAAGAAAATGATATTTATTGAATAAAGTAGGAGAGAAGATAAGATAAGAGAGATAAAAATAGAATAAAATAAAGAGATTAAGAATTTTATTTTTAGTTAAAAATGAAAATCAATCATTTGTAGTGGGACAACGAAACAAAAAAAATAAATCAATTGCAATGGGATAAATAAAGTACTGCTACTTAGTTTTATAATAATTGCGAGTGAAATTAGTTAATAAAACACGAAGTTTATTTATCAAAAATGACAAAAATGAAATAAGTTGATTGATAAAAATTAAACAAAAATGATAAAAATGAGACGATTAATATGGATAAGATGAGTATTTAATTTAAACATCTCAGCATCACTTTATTAAAATTGAAGCATATCTCACAATTTTTGATTCCACTAGTATTTTGAAAGTCATGTATGCATACACACTTTCTCACTTTTTCGCAACGAACTTTGTATCATGAAACAAAGCCATTGCATTTTACCCATACAAAAGAACATAATTACTCTAGTGCATATACTCCTACTAAATATTAAAATTGTGATTAATAAATTGAAGCAAAATTAGAAGCTGGTCAGAGACTCGAGTTATGGGATCCACAATCCACATAGAGGTAGGAATTCTTGAGTGTGCACACACAACGGTACGATTTGCTTCTCCCTCATTTTGCTGCTTTTTTTAAAAAAATTCCTATATAAAGAAGGAAATTGGAAATGATGTGAAGAGGGTTCGAACTCGGCACCTCAAACAATAATATCTAAGCTCATTGTTGCTAAGACAAAGACTCTATACTCACTCATTTGGCTTATTTGAGAGAGTTTGTTGTGCTGAAGTCATGATTGACAACGAGCTTGTTGTTTTACAGTTTTGCATTATGATACCTGATAAGTCATATTCTAAGCCTTGGTTACTGGCCAGTATGTCGTGAAATGCATGTATGTTCTGCAAAACAATTGCTTAAGTGTGCAGGATTAAGGGATCCAAGTAAGTAAGAGACGATTCGGACGACGCAGGTGAAAAGAGCGATAAAAAAAAGCAATACTGACCAGGATGCATGCCGGAGAAAAGGCTCGAGATGGAGAAGACGGATAGCTGGGATGATCATAAACAAGGGCAGAAAAGTCAAATTGTGAAGGAAGTCTACCCTAAAAGCAAGGGCAAGCCTCCCTATAAAAGAAGCCACTTGGAGAGAGAGAAAGAGTTCTCGTTTTTTGGAGTTCGAAAGAAAGTCCAACCACTACACTTAGTAGAATCCTCTCTAGAAGATCAGTCTTTCAGCATTATTCAGTCTCTCGTTCCTCGCCACAGCTATGGTCACTTGACGTCCAAAAGTCTGCCGGAGAAGTTATCATTCCATCGTTCCAGCCAGTTCGTCGTAGTAGTCTAGCAGTTTCACCGCCCGGAGTGGCAAAACAATCGTTATTTGCTTTCTAGTTTAATTTTTACCTGCTTTCTTCGTTGGATCTGTTGCAAACATTTATCTTTGTTGCCTTTTGAAGTACTTGGTGAAGATCCAAACGTTTAAGTTATGAAGTTTCTATTTCGTATGTCTCTTTGGTTTGAGTTTCCTTCATTCTGCCTAGGGAAGTTAGATCTAGTTATCGCTTTTAATTTCTAAGTATGCGCATGTGTTTTCCTTCGAGTAGGCTAGATCTGAAGTTGTTGATCGAAATTTGTAGTTATGTTTCAGTTTAAGTTTTCGTGCATGAGTTTCCTGTTTTGCGCTGTTAATACCACCTTGCATGTTAGTCAGTAGAAGTAATCTGTAGTTCCTGCTGTTCATCTTAAGTTGAGCATTTTAATTAATGGATCTTGAGTTTGAATTTATGAATCTGAGTTTAGTCATGGAGTTTGTGTTCATATGATTTCTGTTAATACTTGGTGAAGAAGAAAACGTCAAAATCAACTTTTGCCTTGGACCATTTTTGCTTTTTAGTTACTTTTGTTTTTGTCTCTTACTTTTCAGTTGTACCTTCCAAACCTGTCAGAAAGCCACCCAGCCACCAGACATACCCTGTTGTCTAAGTTTCCTCTTTTAGTAACTGTTTACTTTTCACATGTCTCTGAGATACCTTGTCCCCTATTTTCACGAACACAACCACATGTCTGTCATTTTCACGCCTACTAGTCAGTAGAGTACCATCTTTATTTCTCGCCTAGGTAGAATCCCAACCCCAAAAGCGTGGTAGCTAACCAAAAACACACAGGAATATCACCACAGTTATCCGAACGTGTCCATCCTTGTGGGATTCGACCCTTACCTCTACTATACTAACCAATAGAAGTGGGTTGTGGAAATTTATTTGATACCAAGTTACGGTTGTCGTGTCAACGACTCAGCTAGTTTGGGAATCTTATCCTGATCAGTTGGATACACTCTTGCATTTACACACCCGACTGAAACCCGAGACCATCAATACCGTTGCTATTTTTTGCTTTTGTGTTGTCTAGCACTCTAGCCAGTGGCGTATGCACATGGGAGAAAGGGGGTACATATCACCTCCTTATCAATTCAATGTTGTTTCTAATTCATATCTCCTTCTGAATTCGCGTGTACGTTTCATTAATTGTTTTGTTTTTAACAAACATTTATTACTTTAACCACTACTAACTTGCTCTTTTTTAATACCAATTTTATATTCTTTCATAAATAATCTTCATTAATTATTTTTAATAGATACTTGTATAGGGATGTACTAAGATGACAATCATCTTTATTGTAACACCATACCACTATTTTAAGCTATTGGATCTGAAAATCGTGTGTTTGTCATGCTGCCACGTGTAAAAATAAAGAGGGGTAAAATAGGAAATTTCTAATTTTACGTTACCAGATTGCAGTGCTGTTCATTGAATATTGCAGTCTTACCACAACAATATTGCAGTTTACCGTGACTGCAATATCTAATACAGTAGACTGCAATATCTAATACAGTAGACTGCAAACCCGTGTTTTTTCACGAAACTTAATCCTAGGCGTCCATAGATGAGATCTAACGGACTATATTGGTGGTATGATGTTATTTTAACTATGGTGGCACCCTAGTGCACCCCTACTTGTATATAGTGTATAATATTTTACAAACAACTCAGGTTTAATTACTAATTTGGAGTAATTACTAATTTGGAGTAAGTATCATAAAGTAATATTTATAAAATTAACCTCCTCATTATATATAATACAAAAATGCATAACAAAATTATACGTAGGGCATTTTTAGGTTATACGCAGGACATTGCATAATTTACTCTCTACGTGATACTATAAAATAATTTTTTATTTATCTAAAATGAAGATTTTTGGTAAAAAGAATAAACACATATTTTATTTTAAATATTGGCACATTAATGAAACATAACAAAGAGAACAAAAATGATTAGTCACATCGTGAAATTTTAAGTCGCACGGAGTAATTTTTTCGCATCCCCATATCGAAAATCCTGGATACGCCACTGACTCTAGCTCTAGCTATGACTTGGTTGGTGTTCCCTTGAGTCTATTATTTTTTGCACCTTAGACTTGTTGCTGATTTATATTGGACTTATGGCTCGTCGTCTAGGTGGCTCGGTTATTGCATAAAAAAGGATGTATTCTCTTTGAGGTTCATTTTTTAATAAAGAATCTCTTCAACATATTTAAATTCAGAAAGATATGTTTTAATAAATTTTGTTAATTTGAAATGTATAACAATCATAGCAAAGAAATAACTAGAAAAAATTTAATGTCCCAACAAAAAGTATAAATGCGGTATGGATGAGATACGCAACAGTATACGCCCATGATTTTTATGCCATTATGATAATTAAAACATGGATCAAGTCGTTTTTATTGTTGGACATTGCGTATGATAATTATAACAACAATGTAATGTATCAGGTCGAAAAGAAGTCAGTCTAAAATATCTATTGTCCGAGGAATGAATTTTCTACTTTTCAAAATAAAAGGAAAGTAAATGAAAATTTTTAAACTGATAAGTAGTATAGACAAGATAAGATAAATTGTTGCTTGATAACTATCGTCGGTGGATAAGAGTAATTGATTTGTTGTTAGAATTCTTGTAGACAAAACGTGCAGATAAGGTCCATGTAGTTGCTAGCTACTTTATATATGAGGTCCTAATTTTCCGAATTCTTTTACTTTAAGAATGAGTGATATTATAAAAAAGGCTATAGTATTACAAGTAGAAATGAGTGATATTAGAAAATGGCTATAGTACGTAGTAATTTATTAGTATTACAAGTTCAATCTTCATGTATACAAAAATTTCATGCAATTATTCAGATTCGTTCAAACCTAGTACTCACTTCGTTCGATTAGTGTTTGCACATTTCCTTTTCGCACTCGTTTTGAAAAATTTATACTCCATCCATCCGCCATTAGAAGTGGTTTAAGAAATTTAAGAAAAATAAGTGAAAAAAGTTAGTGGAATAGGGATCTCACTTAGTTTTAAATGAAATGTGAGTAGAGTGAGTTACTGGAAGGTGAGACCCTATTACCATTTATGGTAAAAGTGAATCGGGACTCCTATTCGCGGACAGACTAAAATGGAAAAAATAGGACTCCTATTCGCAGACAGAGGGAGTACTAAATAGTTAAAATGGAGAGAGAGTATACTCATAGAGAATAATGCAGAGAAGAGTCTTTATTAGTACATTATTCTCTCTCTTACTTTAATTTCTCTCCGCTTCAACTATTTAAGAACGTTTTCTTTTGGTGTTCTAAGAGCATCTCCGACGGCGGACGTCGCGGAAGTCCGACCGGACGTTCACCGTAGTGAGCAAAATGGTAGGACACGGACGTCCCGTGCGCCTGTCGGATGGGCTCGGATATCCGACCCACGGGCGGGCGGACGTCCGCCAAAAAATAATTTTTTTTTTAAAAACTCTATAAATAGGACTTCTTGAACTTCATTTCATTCACACCACTTGTGTTGACAAGTTTCTCTCTCTAAACCTACAAGTTTCATTTCTACTAAAATGGAGTACAATAGGAACTCCCCCACCACGAGCGGAGGAAACACACCCACGTTTCCCACCGGAACGGAGGGAAACTTTGCGGGGATGAATCCCCAGATGGCAGGGGTGAATCCCCAAATGGCGGGGATGGCGGAGATTACTCCCCAAATGTTCTACAATATGTACAATTGGATGAATCAGATGGGTGGGATGATGCCCGGGGCAGCGGGGATGGGAAGTATGCCGCCAAATATGGCGGGGATGGGGAGTATGACGCCGGGGATGAGTGGGACGATGCAGCACAGGAGCCCGAGGACGCCTAGGGAATCTGTCTATCCTCCATATATAGATTTGTTGTCCGACGATTCCCCTAGTACTATTCCGGAGACTCAGTACGCCGGCATCAAGACTTTCTCTTTTGAGGAGTTGGGGCTATCGTCGTTCCGTGAAACTCCCGATGAGGCGGAGCCTGCTGCAAGGGGCATGGGTAAAGGCAAGGGCAAGGCCTGGGGTGGGGGTAGGGGCAAGGGCAAACCCCCGGGCTCTTCCTCGCAAACAGGGGCAGAGGAGGAGGAGGGTGAGGAGGAGCGGGGAAGAGGTCGATCTGGACCGTGTGGGAAAATGTCGCGCTTGCGAAGGCTTGGGTCGGTGTAGTCGAGGATCCCTATGTCGGGGCGAACCAGTATATTGACTGATTGTGGCATCGCATTAGTGAGGCCTACCTCACACTCAAATCGGCTGGGGCGAAGCTTCGCATTCCCGAGCAATGCCGGAAACAGTGAGATCGGTTGAGGCCTAAGCTCAGTCGTTTTGCCGGCCTCTACCAAAACAATCTGCGCATGGCAACCAGCGGCATGTCTGAGGAGGATGTGAAGAACCGGGTCTTGTCCCAGTACCCCGACAAAGAATTGAAGTTCAAAGAGTTTGACCAATGGGAGGCCTTTCTCGTGGTCAGGAGTTCACAAAAGTTTTGTGCGGGTGTCGACTCGGGCTGGAAGCGGACGAAGATCAACTCTTCCGGTGAGTGCAACAGCAGTGTTGGTTCGCATGAGCTCCCCGAAGCCGAGGATGCGTCCCCGCTACCACGATCAGACTCTCGCCGTCGTCGTCGCCCGATGGTGCAAAAGGCTGTGCAGCGGATGGCGAGGGGGAGCGGCAGCTGCAACGGGTCATTCGATGTCCAATCAGAGGCCCCTGAAGCCCCAGATGAGTACGACCGTCTCGCCCGCGCACAGCTAACGAAGACCCTGAGTCAGAACATACATAGGTGGTTTAGCACGCACGATCCTGTGTACAAAAGGATGTGCAAGGATGTGATCGACGCACGTCAGCGCGATTTAGGAATGCCAACCATTGATGATTATTGCGTCGAGATTGGGGGCGGGGACGTCGGAGTCGGCAGCGGCACGGGCGACGGGGACGAGGACAAGGACGAGGAGGAGTGAGAGTCGAGGGTTGTATTTCTCGACTTTTTTATGATTATGTAATTTTTAAGTATTATGTTAATTTTTTTTAAGTATTATGTAATTTTTTTTAAGTATTATGTAATTTTTTTTATTCGAATTTTCCCGTATTACGTGTCGACATTTTAATTCCGTAAATTGAATAATTGTGAATTTATTTTATTGCGGGAAGTCCTAGCGGAAGTTCTAGTGGGAAGTCCTAGTGATGTGGCAGTGGAATGGGAAGTCCTAGTGATGACGTGACAGGAAGTTTTTATGGGAAGTTCTAGTGGAAAGGGCGCCACCGGAGATGCTCTAAATTATTGTTATTTTTTCAAAAATTTCAATATAAGTAATTGCATCTCGATTTTTATGTCTAAGTAGTACTAAGTTCGTAATGTCCCCAATTATTAATAATTAGGCTTCTAATGTAAAATTATATGTGAACCCCTTATTTTGATAGATACAAAAAATGAGAATATTATGTAGACAGTAGATTTGTATAGACAATGCACTATTCCCATATTTTGTTGGTAATGGCCATTGGGACATCCGGTCCCTCTCCTCTTTATTCCTCTACCATTCTTTTCTCTATATAAACAGCACCCTAACATGCAAATCTGATTAAGATCATTATTACATGTCCTCCTACTTCCCATCTCATACAGCTTATCATCATTTATCACTATTATATTATATCCCCTCTCTTTCTCTCTCTCTCTGTCACACACACAAAGGTGAGAGCCAGTTATTTTCTTCCAATTTTGATCGATCTCCAAAGAATTAATTATCAATGGGGGCTGAGATTGATGTTGCTGAGATTGAAGCAATAATGAGCAGATTTGGAGGTGAAAACATGATGAGAAAAGGGGAGTTGCCATTGTTGTCGCTGAACCATGTCTCATATGTCTGCAAATCTGTGCAGAAATCTGTGGAATTCTATGTCAAAGTTCTTGGATTTGTCCTCATCCAAAGGCCTTCTTCCTTCAAATTTGAAGGGGCATGGTACCTCCTTTTCCTTACCTACCTTATTTTATTTCTCTCCCTCAAATTTAATTTCAAATAAAAAACCTTGTGAGTAAGTAGCATTACGTTTAACAGTATCAACTAGATTGATTCTCCATTTCTTCTATATAGGTTTTGCATCTTACTCTTTGCTACTCCAAATTTAAAAGTTCTTATGTTTTAGAGAAGCATAGCAAAATGACTTCAAATATTTTCTCATGTTTCTCTAGAAAATACTCTCTTCATCCATCGAAAAAAAGTCTTGTGTACGACACATATTTTAATGCAAAATTGATAAAATAAGTTGAAGCATTGTTAGTGGAAAATGAGACTTCTCTTGTTGGAAAAAAAAAATTATACGACCTAGATAGAGACTAATTTTGATAGACAACCCTAAATAAAAAATGTGACTATTTTTCCGGAGGTAGTAATAGGTTCCTTGCTTCAACTCAATTACTACCAGTTTCCTTTACTTTTCAAAAAAAAAAAAAAAAACACTTAGTTGTAACCAATAAAAACAGTACTCCCTCAGTTCACCAAAGGTTGTCGATATTTGTCATTTTGGTCCGTCCACAAAATATTATCCACTTTGCTTTCCATTTTTGGTAAGTGGAGCCTACTTTTTATACTAACTCATTACACTCTATTATAAAACTATATAAAAGTGAGATCCACATTACACTAATTTTTTTAACTCTTTTTTCTTTGCATTTCTTAAAATCTGTGTCGAGTTATATATGGACAACATTTGGTAGCTTATTTGGTTGCTTTGTCAGCTTTTAAACCATTTAGTTGCTTTGTTACTAATTTTCATTCAATTATTGCCGATACAAGCAGAGGTCTCATATCTGCTGATACAAATGTTATGCTGAACATTCGTTATCGCTATCTTTATATAATTATTTTTGGTTCGTGCACGTAATGAAATAAATTTACACGGTTTATGGTAATACCTAACCTATTATATAATTAGGTTACATATGAAACTTGTGTTAACACCACTTGAAAAAGAAACTACTCCACTTATTAAATGATAGTACTACTATCTCTATACACAAGTTGGGCCATCCTGGTCATTGCCTAGTCATGTGGAGTAACAATTTCCCAACATGATACATGCACATTATGGCTATTCAAAATCTAATTTATAAATTAATGTTTGTTGATTTTTTTTTTCTGCAGGTTGTTTAACCATGGAATTGGAATTCATCTTCTAAAGTCAGATAATGTGAAAAACAATAAAGAAAAAATAAATCCGAAAGACAACCATATCTCGTTCCAATGCACAGATATGAATGTAATTATAGAACGATTGGAGGGAATGAAGATTGAATATGTGAAGGCAGTGGTGAGAGAAGGTGGAATAATTGTGGATCAAATCTTCTTCCATGATCCAGATGGTCACATGATCGAAATTTGCAACTGCCAAGATCTGCCTGTTCTCCCTCTCACAGCTTGCCCTATTAGGAAGACGTCCACTCCCAAAATCACCATACCCAAAACGCTGTCGTTTTATGGTAATTTAATTGCTCATACGCTTTTATTCTGTCTTTTAATGTTTTTTTCATTTCATAGAGAAATTATTAATTAATTTTTGCAGGTGGGAAGAAGCAATGCAGTGGGGAAGTAGAAGCCATGATGATTGAGAACCTAGCAATGGACATGATGAACATCTCCATTTGAGGAGTGAACCAGAATCACACTGGGATTTAATGTCTTTACCTTTTTTGGAGGTTTGGTGAGGTGTCATGCTATAATAGGCTGTATAATATGCATACATATCAGTATTGTAATATAGTAGTATTATGATTCCAGCAATTTGAGTGTGACGTTTTGATTGCGAGGAACACTGCCGTGGTTCAATCGAACATGTACGACTTATTCATTTCAAATAAAATAAAAGAGTTTCCACGCATTGATCAAGTGTAATTAAGCAACATTGTGTTCGATTGCTCGAGATTAACTTCTTCAAAAATTACCAAGAGTGAATTCACCCTGATTAGTTTTATCGCATGAGAAAGGTCAAGACTGAACTGACCAAACAATATACTATCTATATAACTTGATCTTATCCGATTCATCGAACGATAAATTATTTAATTAGCACAAGAGAACATTCACTTGTTTATATTAATAAATAATTATTTAAAACATACATAATCATTAATTTAATGTTATAAATATGTAGTACTCCACTCCTATTCTAGACGAATCATCTAATATGCATATATAATTGCAATTTACTAATGATTAATTGTTCTATGGATTATAGATTTAATTGTGTAAACGGAATATTTTTTTTAAAAAAGCCTTCCTTCGTAAAGTTGTCGATATATTGTAAATTTGTATGTTGCAACTTCTGGAAAAATCACTATATTTGATTTAAATACATATCCATTGTCATTATATACCGTACATATCGATGAAACACCATATATTAAAACAAAAACAACCACATGCGCAGATAAAATAAAAACTAAAAAGTCGTTTCGGGACCAATTTAGAACGTACAGTTTTGTTCGGCAATTAACTTGGTACCATATATCATCTTATTTTTATTAAAAAAATGGCACAAATTATTGTATAGGAAGCTTCCTCGAAGAATCCCATGAAACCGAAATAATGAAATGAAGTCAATATAATTTACTATGAATCAATGGGTATGGCTCAATAACTCTTTGTTTTGTACTCCTTCCGTCCCCGATTAAGAGTCACACTTTGACCGGGCACGAGTTTTAAGAATTGTAAAGAAAAGTTGGTTGAAAAAATTAATGAAATGTGGGACCCATTTTTTTATATTGGTTTTATAATAAAATGTCAGTGAATTTAGTTAGTGGAATGTAAGACATACTTACTATTTATGGTGAAAATAAAGTGTGACTCTTAATTGGGGACGGACCGAAATAGAAAAGTGTAACTCTTAATCGGGGACGAAGGGAGTAGTAGCTTTCAATTGTGGGTATTATCATGGCGTAATATATAGGTTTTCAAACTTAAATAGCTCGAGTAAGGCATGATACACACCTTATATCGCATTCTTTGTGGTTACAACCATAAGTTATATAAGTACTACTCCAACACCGTAATTTACTTAGCAAGTGAATTCACGATTTCAGTTTAGAATCTGTAACTGGTACTTCGGATGAACATGACAACTTATAACTGATTTTCCACATTTTTTTGTGGTTTTTTTTCCCAATTTCTTGGGGCAAATCGTTCTTTAGAGCATCCTCATCCGTGCTCTTATTTAAGAGCACGGAGGTGGGCCCGGATCCACTTTTACTCCCTGTTCTTAGGTAAGAGCAAACACCCACTCCATGCTCTTCCGCAAGGACAAGCTCAAGGGTCCCACTATTCTATTATTCAATTTAAATACTTTAATTACTAAAAACATTTCTACAATATAAAAATACATTAAAATATAAAAATTACATAATTAAAATCGTAAAAAATAAAAATACATAATTAAAATGTGTAGTGTGGTGGAAAAAATTTTGTGTTGAAGTGAGGGTATTTATATATGCAAATGTGAATTTTGGGGAAAAAATTAAAAAATAAATTAAAGGTGTGTAGAAAACGGATATAATTTATTGGGAAGTGGGAAAATATTTTTTTATTTAAAAATGATTTTTTAATTAATTTTGATTTTTTTTAAAAAAAAAAAAAAGAAAATTGTCTGCGGCTATGCTGTTGGCCAATCGTGTGCCGCCACGTAAGCCTGCTCAGCGGCACGGACGTGCTCTTATTTAAGAGTACCACCCTGCCGTTGGCACGGACGGACATCGCGCAGCGGCAGACAACGCTCGTCGCGCAGCTGGCATGGACGGCGTCTGTCGCCAAGGAAGACCGCTGCAGATGCTCTTATGATCCTAAAAATTTTGGAATCGAAATTGAACCGATAGAATCGGTATGTCAATCCTGGTTCACCTTGTGAGAGACATTTATGATCCAAACCTATAATTAATTATATGTCTTATTTCAATTTAATTATGATTATGAAAATACACTCGTTAGTCTACACATTATTGTTTTTTAATTTGACTAGAAATAGTAGTATAGTGGTGTATGATTCAAATCAATCTTTGAAAATAGATTAAAATTGGAATACTTCAATCAGAGTATTCCGCAAATTATAATTTAAAATTTATTAACTTTTTAAAAAATTATTGAGTAAAATTAGAATTTGATTTGAAGGAATACATTAATCTGTTGCTTTTTTTGTTGTCATGAAAGAACAGTATCCATGCCTCCAATACACATTTCTGCCACCAAATTTACATAAATATTGGCATTGAATTGCACATGATTTTGGCCCGCGTCGGGTGGGGGAATTTATTTCTCATTATTACTATGAATATTGAATAGTTATAATCTATTCAACACGTACATATGGTACCTGTACTTCCAACGCACAACATTGCATTAAACAAAACTTATTAATATAACAAAATAAAAAATAAATAAAAATTTACATTCCAACCTTTGAACAATTTGAAAATGTGCTCTAGCCTTTTTAAATTTCAAATTAATACCTAATATATAATACTATTTACGATGTATATCATGTAATTAAGAGATATAAGCCGCTAAAATCATAAACTTTGGCCAAATTCTGATATTTCAATAAACTTTAAAATTGATCAAAAATGTCACAAACTTTACATTCCGATTGTTATTTATCAAAATTGATCCATATAAGATATTTTCGACAAAAATTTATTCTACGTGAGCAATCGTGAAATATTTAGACCACTTTTTAGGTTCGTGACAGGTAAGATAAAAAGTCACATAGAAAGTTACATTAATTTAATTGTGTCAAGTAGAAATAAAAAGCCGCGTAATTTAGTTTAATATGGTCACTGACCTGCCATGAAAAATACTACATGATGTAAATTTGTGACATTATAAACCAATTTTAAAATTAACACTAGACTTTAGCCAAAATTTATGATTTGAGTAAACAATATCTCTATAATTAACAAGTTAATTTCATTTATTAAAGTGCCAATCTTGATCGATCCCGTCTTTGTTGCTTGAATTGAAATCAACTGAAATCCTTTCTACGAGGATGAAGTGCACCTCAAGTCAAGAGGATATATTTTTCGGTCATAGCTATGATTCAAATTCAAATGAACGATATCTTGATATTCCAAAACTGTCATTCAAATAAAAGTTGATATTATACATTATCATGTATGTTATAATTCATGATTTCATAAATATTTCGAAGAATACTCAAATGGCATGCCTTTTGACGTTTCTTTCTTCAGAAAAAAGATACTCCATCCGTCCCAGATAATTCGGGACACTTTGACCCGACACGGATTTTAAGAAACTTAATGGAAAGTGAGTTGAAAAAGTTAATGGGATATGGGTCCTACTTTTAAAGTATTAGTTTTATAATAAAATGTGAGTATGAATGAGTTAGTGGAATATGGGGTCCACTACCAAAAATGGTAAAAGTGAAGTGGGACAAATTATGTGGGACGGCTCGAAATGGAATACTAAGTCGAATTATCTGGGACGGAGGGAGTAATTAATAAGGGTCGTCCATTTATTTGTTTGTCGCTGCCTTTACCATAGGAAAATGGGGTCAGCTCAAAACAAAAGAAAACAACAAAAGGAACACGAAAAGAAATAATGCGATGCGGCATGATAAAATATTGTGGGTGACGTGTCCCACATATACAGAGGAGCAATCTAATAAATCGATGATAGCCATGGAATGTGGAGGTGGAAGATTCGAGATAGATTATGAACAGAAGAGGCAGCAAATGAGACGCCATATCTGATATCACCATTTTTTGATGGTGATGGTGATCAAGGACAGGACAGTTCTAGACCACCATACAATAATGGAGTATCAACCTTTTATTATTTCCACCTTTTTAACAACATAAATTATTATGCTTTTAACCCAAGGTGTTGGATTCATAGTCCGGTTAATGCAATTGGACCGGGTCGTCAAGGATTATTTAATTCTAAAATAATTAAATAATTTATAATTGATCTATGCTAAGAGTAGATGATTCATGATTGTGGTACATTCACTTTCTCTAAACCGATTCCCAGTGAGTGAGAAATAATATAATACTCACGATATATGGAGATATGTAATTAATTAATTAATCTCATTTTAGACACGTAGACAAAACAATGTGGCAAATGAGCATACTGAGAAAGCTTCGTAGAATTCCATTCGTACACATTGATCAGGTAGTCTAGATACATTTATGGAATGAACAACTACGTGAGAGTTGTCTTGATACATCCATCCAAGTTCATGTTCCATGATTGACGTTTGTAAAATCTATAACGTTTTGTAACCGCCGGCCGTTACAAATTAGTCTTAAAAGCAAAACTGACTCCATATCCTCCACATTGGCTATAAATAGTGACGCATACTCTTGCATTTTCTACCCCAAGACATTTCAAGATACACTTGAAAATACTACACTCAAAGCATTCTCTGCATTCATAAGCTCCCTCTCTCTTTGTACATTGTTCTTCTGTCAAAGCTCAGCCCTCACCTCCATCTAGTTCGTTGGAACTCTGCTGATAGCGGTGCTGCTTCATCAGAGATGAAAGCCGTTTTATTTTGGGGGACGACACGCCAATCCGAGAGCACTATTCGGGCGTACCTCGTCTTGCGGAAGAGGCCTCCTCGACTCGATTTATTTCCACTTTTACGGTTTACTATTTCATTTTGGTTATTGTAACTAGTATCACACCTGTGCGATGCACAGATTAAGATATTTTAAAATAATAATTTTAGATAATAAATTAATTAAACTTGGATAATTAATAATTAATTATAAAAAATTGAGAGCTTTGATTCACAATTCATGAATTGGGATAATTTAATATAACATCATTTTATTAAGTTACGAGAAGAATAAACTGAATTCCACATATCATACTATTTAAAAAAATATTACTCCTATATTAAAATCAATCAAAACTATTAACATCTCACGAACTAATTTCTGTAGAAAATTTTTTATAATTGTGAATAAATCAATTTTAAATCAATATCAGACAAATTCAAATCATTGTATTACTATTTTGATAATATTCAACACAATTGGAAACTATTAATTTAAAAAATTGACATACAATAAATAATAATAAAAATATCAGACTAATTCAAATCATTGTATTACTCATGTAGGGTTTATACTTTGTAGGGAGTATTATTTTAGAGTTTATTATTTAGATTTAATTTGAGTAGTACTATTTATTGGATTTTATAATAGTATAAAATTGTAAAATAATTTTTTATAATTAAGTAACTATATTTATATATTAATTTTCCTTCTATTTATGTTAAAGTTGGAATTGTGCTAGAGAGTTTAATTTGCCTTCTATTTTGGTTAAAATTAAATTTTATTCATTTATTGCAATTCTTCTCCTTCGAATTAATTTACAAGCTAAACGACAACACAAATAATTAATCTCTTCAATTTTCATCCTATATTTACTCGATTAAAAATTTTAATATTATATTTTAATTAGTCTTCAATTTAATATTTTAATTAGTCTCCAATTAATTAAATAATACTACTAAATTTATAGAATAAATTATGGAATTTGATGAAATTATAAATACTTAAAATGAATCTAAACTTATAAAGTTCGTATGAATTCTTAAGAACAAAGTACTAAACTAAGAGGTGATTATTTGGTAATCCAAAATTTTTTTATCTTGACTTCTCAAATAAGTTTTTAAACTTTTGTAATCTAATTTATTCATATGTTTAAATTACTTTCACTTAATTGTTTATTTCGATAAAATGTTTTTAAAAATTGTTGATTAGTACTATAATTTAATGACATGAATTTATTTTAAGTTTTATTATGTTTAAAAAGAAAAATATTAAAATCAATAATACTTATAAAATAATAAATTATACGATGTTTTAAGAAGATTGATAAAACCTTGATCAAAATAATAATAGGTTGCACATTCCACTCACTTTTTTCTTTTACTTTTCTTCACAAAGTCAAACATTTTCTTAAAATCCGTGCCGAGTCAAAATGACTCTTTAAATGGTGGATGGAGGGAGTAGTTTATAATCTTATTAATACTATTTTTAATTAATTCATATTCTTAAAAGAATAATTTTGTTTTATTTTCACTATATTCATTATTTTAATCTATTAAACTGTAAATATATCTTCATTATTCGAAAATCTTTTGTCTCGTGCATAGCACAAGTGGTAACATTAATTCTCATATAAGGTTGAGTTTTATATGTTCCATGATGAAACAGCAAAGAATAGATCTGGCATTTTTTGATGTTGAATATTTCTATAACAGAGCATTTGAGAAATTGTGCAAGGATATGTTCCTTATAATAAGTATACAAGTAACTATCCTAACTAGGTCTTTTTGTACATGTTGTCATTACCATAGAACATATCCTTGCACAATTAGGGTGACCTCTAGCTCTAACACTATTTCCAGAAAGGGAGTGAACAAAACCACAGCTTCTTGATCAATGACAATACCACTGAAAAACTGGGGAATATATATATACCACTGGGGCGTATGGTAATGGAAATCCCTATTTGGTTGTAGGTTATTCAAGAAAACAGAAAAAGAGTAGGGCATTCAATTTAGAAATCAACAGAAAACCACAACCCAGTTGAATGGTATACTGATAGGATTTAGGTTCCCTATCGACTCCCCCACCGTTGAAAACCACCTTGTCCTCAAGGTGGAAGTCAGGAAAATAATCTTCCATCTCGTTGTCTTTGTTTAGATCTTCAAATAAAATTGTATCGCTTGTGTCCTCAACGAATGATGGAGAAACTGTCTTCAGACATGAGATCTCTTTAGCGATTTCAGTGACAACATAACCAATGATGACAACATTGAGTTTTGGGCTATGAAATTGTGGAGGACATTTGGTTTCCACCAAAGCCATTGCCTCATCCAACGCTTGAGGCGATTCGTCGTCATCTTTTTCCGTCTCGTCGATGACGGGATCAGACTTGACATTTGTTGTTGACACATCGTCATTTTTTGCAATAGTCTCGACGACAGAATCAGATGTGGCCTCCTTTTTGCTAAATATGCAACTGCCTCCGAAATTTTATTTAGAAGATTATTCGTCTCGGCGAAGTAAATGGCATGCCCATCAAAGTTATGATAAACAACATCCAAAAATTCTTGTCATGAGCAATTAGGATTCGAGCGTCGATACTCGTTGGACCGTACAGATGCTGGATGGTCAAAAAATAACCTAACAAAAAACAAACGATCAGTATCAGAAAACAAATGATAGTCAAAATGCTCATAAACATCCAAAATCCATCTCACGGGGTTAACACCAGAAAATCGAGGAGGAGAGTCTAAGGGAGAGTTTGACAGCAAGACGGACATGGTGGTAGAAATCAATAGGAGGATGAAAACCTAATGAAAGCACCAATTTCATAGGATTATAGGGACCTGATATTCTATTTTATGCCGGAAGGGAGCTGATATTCTCTCCGTATATTTATTTAGTTTATTTATGTTTTAGTATTATTTAGTTTCTATAATTTTATTTACTTTCCCTGTTAGTTAGGATTTGATTTGCTTTTGATTTACTTCCTTAGTTTATAGGAGATCTTTTTGTACCACACATATTATAAATATGTATGGAGTCTTTTATTATTATCAAGCAGAATGAATTAAATTAATATTTATCATTCTCTCCTACGGTTCTCCCTCTTGGAGAAATCGATTACTCTCCAATCTCTCTCATTTCACGCCTAGTTCTCTCAGATAACTCCTTTGATAGGTAATCAAGCAAGATAATTAAAATAACTCTTTTGATAGGATTTAGAATTCTAAATCCTAAACCTATCTTGGTAATAAGCAAGATAATTAAAATAAAATATTACAAAAGATATGGAAAATCACTAAAGATAAATAACTAAAATAAGAGATATGTTATAATCAAGAAAGGAATATTGAGGATGATCTTCGGCGAGATTTGCTAATCGAGGAATAATCAAGAAAGGAATATTGAGGATGATTTTCGGCGAGATTTGCTAGATGGAGGACTCTATCATATACTCATCCTAACCAAGCAGCTATGGCTAAAAGGTGCATACTAGATTCTATCATATCTTATGTTAAAGAATGTTTAGCCATTGGAAGGCTCTTTCCCTAGTAGTACTTTATGCCCTAGAATTTCATTGGTCTGCTGAAATTTTCTTCAATCTTGTACTTATGGTTCGATACTCCCTCTGTCCAGCAATTAGTAGCCCACACGAATTGGGCATTTGGAATAAGAAAGTTGTGTTTATGATAGTAAACCACTAAAGCTGACAAACTTTTTGTTTGTCAAAAGTTTCATTTGCGAGAATAGGTCACCTATAGACCATAGGACGATCCAATAAAGTACACAGGCGGTTTATTATGGGGAGATGAAGGGAGTGTTAAGTTTTGTTAGCTAGAATTACACAAAATTATACTCCTCCATCTGCCGACTACTATTATAAGGCCACATTTGACTAACCACGGGTTTTAAGAAATATAATAAAAAGTGGGTGAAAAAAAAAAGATTAGTGGAAGGTGAATCTTACTTTTATATATTAATTTTATAATGAAATGTAATTGTGATAAAGTTAATGTAATGTGAGGTCCATTACCGAAAATAGTAAAAGGTAAATTGGACTTGTATTGGTGGATGGATGAAAATGACAAAATGAAACATTTATTGATAGACGGAAGGAGTAGTAATATTTGAAAATCATGATACGTAGATTATTTACAATCTATCAAAACGAGATATGTGTCCAATAGAATGTTTGATTAGTGAGCAAGAAGGGTGTAGTGCTAACGTAGATGCAAAAATAACATCAAAGATCCAGAATTTGACTTAAATAACTTTATATGTACTCCCTCCTTCTGACTTTAGTATTCTCGGTTTTCTATTTTAGTTTGTTCCACATTAAGAGTCTCAGTTAGAACATTCCATAAATAGTAAATGCCCCACATTTTACTCACATTTTACCGTACTAAAAACTAAGTATATAAAAAGGAGACTCATATTCTATTAAATATTTTAATTTTTTTATTTTGGTTCATCCCATATTAATTATCACATTGCATTTGTACTATTTTTAGTAGTGGACCATATATTTCATTAACTTATTTTACTCATATTTAATTATAAAGAATATAAAATAAGACTCATATATCACTAATTTTATTAACTCACTTTTTATTAAATTTCTTAAAAGTCAAGTCAGATCAAAGTGAATAGTACTTATTAGAGGATGAAGGATTAATATCTATCTAAGATAACCTATCATGTTTATATACTCGGTTATTATTTTGGCGAATTTAATTCGTGCGGCGGTAATGAAGTGATATCTTATTAGGCTGCCAAAGGAGTCCTTAATCTACACGCCTACGCCTACCTTGAGACATTTCATTTGATCACGAAATTTATGAAAATGATATTTAAAAAATTATATAAAAAAATATAAATTGAAGAACAAAAATAAAATGAAATTGTGTTATATTTTAAAAAAATAAAATAACTCACTTTTAAAAAAAATTATTCTCTCGGTCAACAAAAAATAGTCTCGTAGACAATACGAGTTTTAATGAAAAATTTGGTAAAGTAAGAGAGAAGGAGAAAAAGTAAACAAAGTAAAAGAGATATAGAGAAAAGTATATAAAGTAAGAGAGATTTAGAGCATCTCCAACAAGGATGGGTAATTAAAAGAGGTATATCATTACCTCTTCAAAAAGTGAAATATACCCTTCCAAAAAAAAAACATACTCTAAAGAAAAAAGGTATATAGAAATTTTGTAAACATAAAATAATCTTACAAGATACATTAAAAACATAAAGTGTGATACCTTTTCAAATACGTTTTCTCTTTTTTTCATGAAAATAAGACAAATATAATAGTTATAAAATTTTACCTCTCCATTGATGGAGAGGTAAAGATACCTCTTCAAAATGGAAAAAAAGAATAATACCTCTCCATTTACCTCTTTCTTTGGAGAATGAATTTTCATGAAAGAAAGTTAAATATGATAGTTATATAACTTTACATTTTCTTCTTGGAGATGCTCTTAGAGGAAAAGTAGATAAAGTACGAGAGAGTTTTTTTATTTATAAAAATATGGTTACTTTTTGATGAGACTATTTTTTCATGGAGTGAGTATTATAAATTGATCATATAGAATTGTTTAATGCACCCTATCCCTTATATAGTCAAATTAAATAATCAAACTAAATTTTTACTCTGCAGTCAGTCAATAAAAGGACAAACGCAAGTGGAGAAAAGGAAATAAAAGTAACCAGAAATTATTCTGTTGGCTTTACCAACTCTCAGAAGTCAGAAGTTCAATTAATTCCGATGCATGCGGCCATGGCGGTTACATCTCCCTCCGCTCCCTATGCTTACAACTGTAGGCTCCACCAAACCCTAGAGGCCTCCTGCTCTTCTTCCGCCTCCGCCTCCGCCTCCGCCCCCACCCTCTCCCTCTCCCGATGCACTCTTTCACCTAAGGTTCAGTTATTCTTTCGATCCCTAGACTGTATTTATTATTGCGTTGCATATTTTGATTTTTTTGGGGGGGGGATTGTGGTTTTATCGTGGCTTTTCTGCAGGTCTCGAGCTTCTTCGGCGCTCGGATTTCGGTTTCCGGTGGACTCGATCAGGCGCTTCCATCCTCATCACATCAGCTGCGGCGTAGCTCGCACTCAAATCCTCGGCCAGGTGAGCCTAGGGTTCGTATTTGTTGTCTAATTTGTATGGAAGCGTTTGGTAAATTATTGTGAATTTGTACAATAGGATGAACTGATTGAGGCATTGAGCTGGTGTCCTCTAGTGCATTGCAGGATGTGTTAAAATGAAACTAATCGAGTCCTAAATAGTTACTCCTACTATTTATTTAATTATCAAGATGATAAAATTACTAATGATTGGCTTCAATTTGGCCTTTATCGTGAACATATATGTATTGGCAAATAAGTTTTGTTAACTATTATTGCATCATAATGTAGATAAAATTTTGCTTGGTAGATTGTTGGCCATGTTTGAATAAAACTCTTCATTTCCAAACTGCATACTTATTAGATTAACATAACGTTGCTGGTACTCGTGTCTAAATCTGGGCAATGTCTATGAAGGAATAAAGGCTGTTGCAACTCCTGATTCAGCTGTGGAATTGCCGCTCACAGCAGAAAATGTTGAGAGCGTGTTGGATGAGATCCGACCCTATCTTATTGCTGATGGGGGCAATGTTGCATTGCATGAAATTGATGGAAATGTCGTCAAACTAAAATTACAAGGAGCATGTGGATCGTGTCCTAGTTCCGTAGTGACAATGAAAATGGGCATTGAGCGTCGTCTTATGGAAAAGATCCCTGAAGTTATTGCAGTGGAATCAATACCAGATGAAGAAACAGGGCTAGAGCTGAATGAAGAGAACATAGAGAAGGTAAATATTGTTTTTAACGTTTATTATACTTATATCTTTTTATATTGCTAAATTATTATAAACTCTGTTTTAGTTCATTGAAAGTGATTATATTTATGGCTTATGTAAGGAAGAGTTAGTACAAGCTAATATTTATATTTTGAAATATGTATCAAGTCTCCCTAGCCTTATTTTTCATTTTCTAACTTTATATTGTAGTGACTCTTGTAGCCTATAAGTACACATGCAGTGATTGATCCTTCATTAAGATCATGTCATTTTAGTATTCCCTTGTATGATTAGAAGTTAAAACTTCAGAGGAATTCATATTGAATTTGAATTCCCTATTAGTCAGGGGAGTGGCTCCTTGACTTGTCATCTGTCCATAGCCAGATTTTTACACTTCATGTTTCCATATCCCCAATGGCCAGTTGCTTAATATATAGTACAACGCAACCTTATTAACCATATGTTACTTTTTAAAAGGAACTAAGCAATGTATTTACAACTTACATTATTTTTTAGAAAGCTCCTTCCCCAGTGCCTCTATTATTCTATTTCTATAAATTATCAGAATGAGTTTACTGCCTCCAACCTTAAATTTGTACTCAATATCCGATGGTTGTTCATCATTAGGAAAATGCTAGGTAAATTTCTGCTCAATCCCTCACTCTTACTGCATTTAATTCATCCTGCTTTATCTGCCACATAGTCTTGAGCAGTAAGATTTTTTATCTATTCATTCTCATTTTTGCGTTTCATGAAAAATACCAATTGAAGGGGAGAGTTTCTTCAAACAACAAGGGCTGAATGTGTGCGTTACGTGAAATTACATTTATAGTTCCTACTTAACTATTCCACCCCTGCTACCTCTATACTACTAAGAATGCTTCCTCTTTGTTCTCAACCAATAACTTTCACTCATCGAATTAGCATCTGGACTAACGTGAGCTTCAAATTATTTAGATTGACCATATCAAGTGAAGTTGCAAAATTGGCCTAAAATCAATCACCCTTTTTCATATACTGTATGAAAGAACCCTTATTTTTCCACCTACGCATCACTTTCCCTGCGAGAAAGGTTTGTCTGGGTTGGACATTAAACCAAGGGAAAATATAATGCTGGAGAGCTTGAGCCTTCTGTCAGAGAAGAGAAAAACACTTTGAAAGACCAATATATATCATTAAACAATGAAAAGGATGGGGAAGATGCAGGATATATTGGTCTTGATGTTTCATGGACTATGTCGAGGATCTCAACGAACAATATATCACTTGATAACAATGCCTCGTTAAGGGTTCTGCCTGAAAAGGTCCAACACAATCCCCAGCTACAAACGTAAGATGCAAGGTTTCAGCTGAAAACCATTTAAATATTGTGTCAGTTGGTTTCGGCCTGTAAGCCCTGTACTATCCAGGTCAACTAACTCAGGTCTCACATAGGTGAACATTTCAAATAATTATATTGGTGCTTAATGAAATTAAGAAGTCATTCTATATATTGCAATCTGATCTCTGAAGATGTTCTAGTCTTTGTTGGGCTTAACTGGTGATTTATATATTTTTCTGCAGCATAGGTAGATTGTTCGATTGTTATGTGCTAGAATTTTGGAAGGTAGATGCCATCCTGTATCCCTGGCGGTGGAATACCAATTTATAAAATTTTGAAATATGGATGATTTTCTCTAGGATTTGCTGTAGTGCTTGTTCCAATGAGTTAAGGAAGGGTGTTATTCTTTGACTACAAGATTCATTACTTGGTTTACTTTTAATAGCATTAAAATATGAAGCATATCAATGTTCTGCTGGCTTCGCACCAAGAGTTTTGGATTTATGTAATCAAGGATAGCATGACTGTACATTTGATGTATTTTAAACTTTGTTATTCAAAATGACTAATTTAGGTAACTTCTCCTTTAGGTGCTTGAAGAAATAAGACCTTATCTCATTGGAGCTGCTGGTGGGGATTTGGAACTAGTAGAAATTGAGGAGCCAATAGTTAAGGTGCGAATATCGGGTCCTGCAGCTGGTGTAATGACTGTTCGAGTTGCTGTGACCCAGAAACTTAGAGAAAAGATTCCATCCATTGCAGCGGTTCAGCTTCTGTCATAGATGCATCTCAAATATCAATCTTGCAATGAGTGATACTTAATTATGCAAAATGATTCTAGGGCAGATTACGAAGCTGCAGGAGGTGCGTGTGTCAACAGATATGCTGATTACATGTACATTGTAGCATTAAGAAACATGTGCTCTATTATATTATGCGCGGCAATCTTATCACTTGTTCCTCTAACACAGTATGTTATAAATAAAATAGAATTCTTTTTGTCATCGACTTCCTCCATATGGAGTGTATGTATATTGAAACGACCCTGACTCAATATTCTTGTAGTTGGAAAAGAGCTCTAGTGTTTTACAAAGGTCAAATACAAGTCATAACAAATTATGGAAGTAACAAAGACAATGTCAGTAGAATCTAAATCACCTCTGTTCTCAGTATAGATATACCAAGCAATCATTAAGATTTTACAAGTCATAAATAAGAATGGGCTGTTGATGGCGATCTCAGCCAGATTAAAGACTGTAGAGTTATCGACAGGAACCAACAGCAAAGCCAACAACTACCAAATGCATGAGTATAAGATAGTGTAGATTGTTGCTCACCATCCTCAGCTGCTGAACGGATTTGTAAAGGGCCTTCTTTGGCACGCAAATAACTATAGCAAAATAGTAGGTCCCTGCATAGAGAAGAGACATGAAACCAAGTAAGAAGCTTCCATATGGATAAAAAAGTGTGCTATAGCATTAAGTGCACAGGACAAGCAAGTCGGACCTCCAACCCAGATAACGATGGTTGGCTTAAAACTCGCTCCTCAGCACTGCTTCCACGCATGATGGTTGTTACCTGTAATGGTACCAGTTAATAACAAGAATATCATGCAACAAGTATGTGAACATCAAGAAATAAATGGCTTGTACTGTGAACTGACCAACAGCCTTTAAATGTGCTTCCAGTCTTTCCAGCATTTCGCGAGTAATATCTACAATGACTTTCTGCTGGCGACAAGGACGGCCTGAAATGATAAACCTATGTCAAGGGCATTACTGGTCCCAAAATAGTGCATATAGAGTTTTGCAGGCCTTACAGATTATCACAAACAATATAAAGCAGTTACCTGACTTTCCAAGATGACAATTTCTTTGGGGCGTTGAAACCAAACTTGTAAATTTGAAATCTGTCATACTATGAAATAGACAAACTTAGTTACATTATAAAATAATGATCAATCATGGATTACACAACACTAGTATTTATGCCTTGAGAAGGTCGAGAGTGTGAGTAGCCATTCGGCAGTCCGAGGCGCACTTACTTCACTTCTGAGTGAGCAGCATGAGACGGAGAATTTCATTGGTGCAAGAGGATGAATTTCCAGCAAATATTCAAGCTATAATAAAAACTGTCACAAATGTGGATTTAATATCAGTATAGTAGCTATTTAGTAGTCTCTCCTTTCCTTTTTAAATTTTCCCACTCACATTTTTATTATTAGAAAAATTTATATCTTAGTATGTGTAAGTTGGCCAAGCGGTATGGTTAATGCATGAAAGTCTCGGATTAGAGACTTCCAAGGCACGATCTTTAAAATTTATGTCCATTTACCCCCCCAAAAAAAAGATAAATTTCTATCTCAAAATTATTCTCCTTTTCTCATTCCAAATTAGTATAGCATCTTTTTATGAACAAAGAAGGAGTACAAAATTAGAGAGATATAGATGACGAAATGTCTGCATAAAGAATGAAATATTGTAAACAAAAAAGAGAATTAAATTTTTTATATGGATCTTTTCTGCACTTTTAACATTTAGTTTTTGTGTATGTGTGAAATTGAAGATAGAGATGAAATTTTTAGTCATTGTGTACGTTGAAATTGCTTAAATTGAATATAGAGATGAACTATGCAAAATGGGAATGCAATTTTACCAACTTTACATTCCAAAACTAGCGGCATTACGAAAAAATCCCAAAATCTAAAAAAGTACTACCACATTCAATGATTTAAGCATCCACCACCACCTCTTCCAAATAAATAAATTGGCCTATGCTACATGTACACTCATACAAGCATTATTAAAATAAACTAATCTATATGTCCTTAGCCATAGACATATGAACACACTCTACAAACATTACAACTTGTGCAATTCATCCTCGAAGAACGCATTATTGAAGCTAGCAAAACACAATTTCTCCAAATTAAGGGTAACTTACAAAATATTGGAAGGCAAAAAATATGGTTATCATCTTTGGTGATAGTCGAAAATGTGGCTAAGATCTAATTGCCTAATAAATGGAGTACATTAGTATGTAATTATAAACTTATAGTAGTAATAATTATGGTGATATGCTACTCTATTTCTAATAAACAGAAGGTTATAGTTATCGCATTGTTGAGATGGAGTACTATTTATATATGGAGTACTATTTTGATTTCCTCAAAAATCCCCAAACACAGATACTGCTCTGTTTTCCCTTTTCTGTTTCACTGTTGTTTTCCTTTCTATTTTTGCTTCATTTTAAAAATCATCACATCAAAACCTCAGTCGAGGAGAAGTCTTAACACCGATCTGAAATATCCCACAAATATTCCCTATTTATCATCACTCCCGTCGAAGCTTCACCAATCATTAGCTACCGCCGGCAATTGCAGATCGGAACCCTACAAAATTCCATTTCATTCACTTTAATAAGAAAACATTATGGGCAGCTTGAAGCTGAAATTGATTGCGCGGATTTAGGGCGAAATTAGGAAACCCCTCCCACCTGGGCTACCTTTTTGTCGGTGTTGTTTGATATAAGGTAGTTGGGATTTCTGGGGTTTGGATAGGATGGCGTCCGAGCAGGCGGCTACGGATGCCATGTCGGATTCGTACCGGGGGATGTCGTCCGACAACATAAAGGGCTTGGTTTTAGCACTCTCTTCGAGTTTCTTCATCGGCGCCAGCTTCATTGTCAAGAAGAAGGGGCTCAAGAAAGCCGGGGCATCTGGCGTCAGAGCTGGTAATTTAATTAACGCTTCATTTCAATTTTCTTCTTCATAATTTGTGATTCTGTAGCTGCTTAACGTATTTTATCTTCCATACGATTTCTAATGAATGAGCTTCTTGCTCGAAGCTCAAATTGCTATATTTGTTAGTAATTACTAAGATCTTCAGTTTTTGGCTAAAGTACATCTAGCCTCAATGAGGAATACTGAAGCTGATCTGCACACAAGCTACGAATCTGCATTTGATGCCAAATTAAGAATTGTGGGCCTGGGGAAATTATCTGGTCAATTTATGGGTGGTTTCCTGGATCAAAAATGTACTGAAACATAATGTCCCATCACTTGTACACATGATAATCCTGCACTCAACTTTGGAGCTGATTCTGCTACTCTAATTCAAAGTACAATTAAATTATTGGAGTCCTCTATTCTTGGAGATAATTAAGTTGTTGTCAGAACCCCCTTGTGTTTGCATTTCCAATTTCACACTGTCTTTGGATCCATACTCTACGAATCAAATTGTTACACGAGAACAATCTAGCGGGAATGTATTTTTAACTGCTTCCTAATTCGTCGTGGATGGTGATTTCTTTTTCAAAAACTTGTGTGGTGAGAATTGCTGTCATGAAAATCTTTTACTTATAAAAATTGGTAATACAGATTTTTTCTTTCTTCAAGAGATGATGATAGGTCATTTTTTCTACAAATGAGACATAATAGCTTCTGCTATTCAATGCTTGCAATGTTTTTAGCTGATTTTATTAAATTTGATATTCAACAATGGCTGCTGCTTTGGTTGATAGAAGGGGCACAGTAAGAACATACTCCCCTTGAAGGCTTGCAGTATAACTGAAAATTGAATACATGATTATAATGCCAGGCCATTAAATACATTTAAATTATTTGCTTGTACTTTGCCATTGACGAGATGGTTTCTGTCACTGTACATTTGTTTTTTTATTGTGGTTTCTATCACTCTGCTAATTATAGTTGCATGTTGTTTCCATAACATGTCAGATTTATCCTTATATCCGTGGTTTTCTCTTTCTAAATTTGTCTATAGGTGTTGGAGGATATTCATATTTATATGAGCCGTTATGGTGGACTGGCATGATAACGAGTAAGTTCTATGCATATTTATATTTTTAATAAAGAACTTATGTATTTTGAGTTATACAGATATCTGTGCCACAATTTAGGAGAATACGAATGTAACTTGTTTTCTAATATATCCGGTCCGCTTCAAGTGACTTAGTATTAAATAACTCCTTGAGTGCATGGTGGTCATTACTTGTTATTCCTAATTAAAATATGAATATGCAGAGTTTGTTGATCTGTGCACCAGCTCTCTGGGTTATGAATATTCTTGCACATATGCCATGCTGAAATATTTTAAAAAGCAATAAAAGTACCACTAGCTTGCGTATCAACATTTGAAGTTGGTTAGGATATCTTGTTAATATAATGGATCATTATGAGTTTGCCAATCTAAAACTATTGACTTTATGGAAGCCGTGTAACAAAGGTTACTCTCAAAGATGAGAAGTCGAACATAAATTGTGTTCACTATATAATATGGGGATAAGTAGCAAAGTACACCCTAACCTTACTGCAGAAACACAATGGCTCCTGATTGCTCTCACCAATGTTCGCAAAAATAGGGAAAATTGCCCCCTCTCACCAAAGAAACTTAAACTCTGTTAACAAAAAATCAGTTTCTTTTCTTTTTTTTAATGGGGGGGGGGATCTAATCTCAATGGCTGCTGGCTGCTGTCGTTGTCGATGTTTTGAGTTGAGTGGTGAGGTGGAAGTTTTGTGGAGGAGCTGCGACTTCTGCGTCTAGGCTGGAGGAAGGAGAGTCGATGATGATGAATCTTTGCTATTGCTGTCCTGGTGAATTGGGAAGACGGGTGGAGTGGTTGTGTTGGGCCACATAAGATGGTGGGAGGAAAAACGGTAGAGACGGTCTCGACGGTGGTGACCTGTGGTGTTTTCGCAAGGAGGGAAGAAGTCAGGAAAGGGAAAAGGGAGAGAAGGTTGGGGCGTGAAAGGGAAATCTGGCGAAGCTAGAGGCTGAGGCATGAAACAGGGGGAGAGGGTCAAGGGAAATCAGGCTAGGCGAGATTGTCAGATGGTGCTGGAGGAGATGACGGCGCTGCTTCTGTCACAACGGCTGCGTTGGCCAGAAATTGTGAGGAATGAGAGAGGAGAGATGGATCGATATTTGGAAAGAAGAGGAGGTGGGGTGTTTCTAGCGTGAGGCGGCATGCTCGACTGCGAGAGGGAGAGAGGTGATCAGAGAGAGAAGGAGGTTGGAGTCGGTTCACGGTGAAGGAGTGACGGTGTTATAGCAGTGACAGTGGTATCTCGAACCACATCTGGCCTGAAAAAGATAGATGTTTTTATAACAGAGTTATAGGGCCTGCTAGTTTGAGGAGGCGATCTTCCCTATTTTTGGGAATTGAACAATGATAGGGAGTTTTGGTTTTAGCTGCAAATTTTTGGGGTGTATTTGCTACTTAACCCCATATATTACCTTTGACTTGCATATTTCCTCATTAGAACAACTGTTTTCCTATGCTACCAAGTTAATTCCAGGTTCTTCAAGCATGATATGAATACATTTAAACCGTTATTGGTTCAGTTAATGGCTACAAAAAAAACATGGACTATTATGAGAAAGACGCACACCGAAAGGATGTATAGTTCATACTTCTTAGTGAAGTTAATATATGAAATGCAATTGTCCAACATATATATAGGTATTTTTCCCATAACGTTTTTGAAATAATGTAGTAGAGAAACTTCTTTTGCAGTTGACAAGTGCATTGACTGAAGGTTGATCCTGATCATATCATTTTTTTGGTTATTGAGAAATTATGTTTGCATAATTAATGTTAGGAGTCCATGTTTGGTGTTTCAAATGTATTGTGTTTTACATTGTGTCTTCAAAAATCTCGTTGTAGGTGCAAACTGCGGGGACAAAATTATACTAACCAAATTTTTTCTAATTTCTATGCTGTCTATGCTATTATGCCTATTCTGCCTGGAATGTTGAAGGCCAGGATTGTTAGTTGGTGTCATATGATTTTGATATTTCCAGTATATTGTTGTCTGTTTCTTGTTGTTCTCCTCAAGAACCTTCATTAAAAAGTATTTTCGACCTACATTATTTTCATTGATTATCTTAAGCAGCAGTCAGAATACATCTAAGAGTTGACGGTTTCAGCTAGTTACTACTTTAATTTTGTCAAAATTTGGAATCATATCGTAGAGGTTACATTTCTGTTGTTACTTAGACTCTGAGATGTTACACGTCCCCAAACTGAGTATTCTCTATTGGTTTGTTTGCTGTTTCTACAGTGATTGTTGGAGAAATTGCAAATTTCGCAGCTTATGCATTTGCACCAGCCATTCTGGTTACCCCCCTTGGTGCACTCAGCATTATTATCAGGCATGACATTATCAGCCGCCTAGAGTCAGCAATTGGCACCTTATTCTGACTGCTGATTATTGCCTGTTTACTGCAGCGCTGTACTTGCACATGTTATTTTGAGGGAGAGACTACACATTTTTGGTATTCTTGGTTGCGCTTTATGTGTTGTGGGCTCCATCACAATTGTCCTACATGCTCCACAAGAACGAGAGATTGAATCTGTGAAAGAAGTGTGGGACCTTGCTACTGAGCCAGGTCACTTTAAGTGCAACTTCCTTACTGATTGGTTTGTTTTCTGCAGAATTGTTGTATAGACTGAGCTAAAGACCATGCATCTTTCCTGCAGCTTTTGTCTTCTATGCAGCTCTGGTGATAGCAGTTGTCGTCGTTCTAATATACCATTATGTACCTCAATATGGCCAAACACATATATGGTTCTATATTGGTGTTTGTTCATTAGTTGGTTCATTGTCGGTAGGTGATGCTTTTCTTATATAGTTCTCCTCTGTCAAGTGTCAACTTCTCTTAGATCCTACTTACATGAGACAGTAGAAAGGAGATTGTTTTTCTGTGCTAAATGAATGTTGAAAAACTATGTAAAATTGCCTTGGCAGGTAATGAGTGTCAAAGCACTGGGAATCGCTTTGAAGTTGACCTTATCAGGAACAAATCAGCTCATATATCCACAGACATGGGTTTTTGTGATGATCGTCCTATCCTGTGTTCTCACTCAGATGAATTACCTAAATAAGGTATTTTCCTCTATTAGTTTTGGTGATATATTTACATTCGATGGCATTAATCTTACTATTGGATGATATTATTTTATTTGGCCTTGTCTATTATGTTTCTCTGTTTACATATATCCCGGCAATCTTGAATGCAGGCTCTGGACACATTCAATACTGCTGTTGTTTCGCCAATTTACTATGTCATGTTCACATCCTTAACTATCGTGGCCAGCGTGATCATGTTCAAGGTAACCATACTGCTGCTAAAATAACTAACATGTTATTTGTAGCAGAATGCCCCTCCCTGACAATTTTGGATAAATGGATAAAGTCAATTGATGAATCTAGTTGTAGTAAGACCACCTAATAAAATAATGGAATTAAGATTCAGAATATAGGCTATTTTGTGATTTTTATGATTTGCCTCGATTTTTTGCTGTATGCTGGTTTTGTTACTTGTGATTCTTTCCTTGTTCCACCTGATCTTCACTCCACTTTACCTTTAAGCTTCGGGAATGTGTATATGTACGGATAAAATGAATGCACCATTATGTTTACCCTCCAAAATTTCATTAGTCTTGCCATTTTCATATTTACTTACGTAGCTCCTAGCCCAATGAAGGAAGAAAGTAATAAAGGGTTTTTATGTGGAGCAGGATTGGGACAGACAGAATCTGACTCAGATTGTCACGGAATTGTGTGGGTTCGTGACTATTCTCTCCGGTACCTTTCTTCTCCACAAGACAAAAGACATGGCTGATGGTATGTGAGCTTTTTACTGGCTTTGTATTACTAGTTGATATCAGATGATTTTGTTAAGCTTGCTCTTCCATTACCTGCATACATACTAAGTAACTGTTCTGTATTTAGGTTGTTCGGTGTCAAGACTTCCAAAGCACGACAATGAGGATAGTTTTGGCGAAGAAGGTATCCCTCTAAAGCGGCAGGATACATTGAGAGCAACATGATGTATGCTCTCTCTTTTTTCCTCATCTTTTTTATTCGATTTTGTAACTGCCTGTCAAGAGCGGAGAAGATATGATCTTGTATTTTTATAGTAGACACTGGATGGACCTGTCTCATTGATCTCAATATGCATGCATTGTTCTTCAACCCATCCCAGATTGCACTTTTAACTTAGATTTTCTCATTTTGTGGCGATAACAATTTTGTGTGAATAACAGGGGAAGTGGATGAGATTCATTAGTTGTTTAGTATACTACTGTGTGATTTCTTTGTTATTTGCCTAATGAGAGCTAATCTTTAAACCGGAACCATAAAATTGCCTTGGAACCGTAAATCATTGGCCCGAACCGGTAGCTCCTGTGTAAAATTATGTAAAATTGCCTTGGAACTGGAACTGGAATCGGCTATTCTTGAACCGGCGGCATCGGTAGCTTACTCATGTAAGACCTTATTCGCGTCATATATTTCCAAGTATGTTTGATCCTAATTTTGTAAACTGCCATTTACTCAAATATGCAACAAACTTATTATTACTCTAAATATAGTACATAGTAATACGTAATTAAAATATTTCTTAGTTGATGCATATGTATGTGCACGTATTTGTAAAGGAAAACACATCCATAGGTTCTTAAACAAATTTTTTATTTTAATTGGTCATTGTACTTCTAAATTTTATATCAATAGATTATTCTTAACAGATTTTATTCAATCTGTAAATACTTTACTGTTAAATATTTCCACTTCATCAATTATTATTAAAATAAACTCCACGTCATATCTTATTTAATGAAATTTGCATTTCATATTTTTCGCCATACATATTAAGAAAAGATTTGATAATTAAACATTCTAGTATCACGCCTATGCTATGCACAGGTTAATATGTTTTTAAAACATTAATTTTCAATTTTAAATTAATTAAACAAATTAGAATCAATATTAACAGTGAACAATATGAGTAACAATTATAAATTTGAAACAAATTACATAATGTAATATTTAAACATTAAATCATGTAGTAAAAAGATAAAAATCTATCACAATAAAGAATTAAATATAATGGATAATTTCTCATCATTTTTAAAACTTCTTTATACACTACATTAACTTTAAAATTAAAATCAATCCCATCATTATAAACTAAAACCTTCAATTCTTCACAATTCGTCACTCTTCAACAGAACTCGTAGGTAAAGTCGTTTGCCTCACCTAAAACCACAATAAAATAAAGAACAAAATCAATTTGCAATGCACAAAATCAATAATCAATATGTATGCAAAGCATAAGATGTATGAGACCCATGAAAGTACACAATTGAACAATGAACACCACATGATTTTGTGGAGGCTTCCTTAGCCATCCAAATCAAGAAGATATATCCAAAAATCAACCTGTTAATTTCACCAAAATCAAATATAAATATAGTAGTAATTGTATACTATCAAATTAAAGAAAAAAAATATTAATTAGAAAGAGAAATAGAAGTAAATACCGCATAGCCAAACTTGAGAAAAGAGTGTAGGAAGAAGAATAGCCACGATAATGTTGACTCAGTTGGCTCATAATCCTTAAATGAAAGATGAAAATGTTGTAATAATCTGATTCACACTGCTAAAAAGGACGGTTCATAAGATGCAAAATAATGCATACCATATATTTTTGTTTGAAAGTGTTAATGGTATGTTGTTTAATACAGGCTGCCTGCTTAGAATGATCATCTATTCTGAATGAGCTCTAGCAGTTGCAGAAATTTCAGAAATGGATGCTCTTTCTTGTTCCGACAACCCTGAGAATATAAATGATCTAAAATTTTCTTCCACATAAATCTCATTGTGCGAGTAAAAAGTTTTACTCTATACAACAGTGACCTTAACAAATCATAAACAGCAATGTATGTCTGTGTGTCTTGGTCTAGCAGTGAAGTGGTTAATGTCCAACGACATAGCTCTTTATACTCCCTCCGTCCCAATAAATATGAAACATTTGGTTTCCGGCACAGGATTTTATGCAAGTGTTGTTTTGTAAGTTAATGAAGAAAGAGTAAAGTAAGAGAGAGGGAAAAGTAGAGAGAGTGATGTTTCCATTTTAGGAAACGTTTTATTTTTAGTGGGACAACCCAAAAAGGAAAACGTTGCATTTCTAATGGGACAGTGGGAGTATTTAACATTACAATTAACAAATAAAACAATAGTAAGTGTAGAATAACTGACAGTCAAAGGAATAATATCTTTGCAACTCTCTTCAGCATAACTCTCACAGATTCTATCTCAACATCGCGTAGTTCATTACTCTCACTGAAACTCCTGAAGAGAAGGTTCCAAAAAAATTGTCATGCGGTATTAAGTTTTCACTAAAAGCATGGCTTCCACTGATGTGCATTTAAGAATCTTAGATTTTGAGCAAATCCATACAACTGCGTGTCAAACATATGCATGAAAAACATCCACTGTTGGAAATCTCAATAAAACTGAAAGTGCACATACAACAAAAGACGAAGACCAAAAGAAGCCGACCATCTCTTTATGTCTACGCATGCAGTCAGAAACTAAGGTGGTCACATCAGCAATAAGCTTCTGCGCATCTGTCCTGGACTGTTCCTGCTTATACAAATCTTAATAAACTCGAAGAAATACAGTCAATTTCATTCTGACAATTAACCATTTATTCATCAAACCTCATAAGCTTTGGAAAAGTCAGTAATGCACTTTGTCTGAACTTCATCAACTTTAGTTGCATGACTCCCAAGCCTTTTTGATTCTTCAGAAAGCTTTTCGATAAATCCATGAAGAGATTATGAGGTATTCATCATGTGCGCATTTTAATATAGGACGGCCATTGTGATAAAAAGATGCAAACCTTCTTATTTTGCCAATAATATAATTCTTAGTATAATTAACTTCCCACTCACTCACGTATGAAACATGGGACTCTAAGTGGATTATATATTTATTAGAATTAATTTCTGAATTTTATATTAATTGCATTTACATCCCTCAACATAAAATGATTATTCAAAACCTCCCAAAATTCTCCTTTTATATTGTATAGATTACACCTACCCTACACTTGAACCTCTTAAAATAAATTCTTAATAGCTGTCATAGTTCTTGTTCCCAATATTGAATGAAAGTTCTTGTTCCTGCTTGTTTTCAATACGCAGAGAGAAGAGAAAATTTTTTGTTTGATTACAAGGGCTGAAACTTAATGAAGAAGATTGATTTAAGCGCACGTTAATTGAAGTTTGAATATTACTAATTGTTTGGTTCTGTTTAGAGAAAAAGATTGATATAAGCGCAGGTTAATTGAAGTTTTAATATTACTAATTGTTTGGTTTCAAGCGTAGGTTTCAGTAATATAAATTTGACAAAAATACTATTTGGATCTCTTTATAAAATTTCATGTTTTTATCTTTATGTTTTTTCCAACTAAGATATTATATGGAATATATTTAAATAATTAATATATGATGTGTTATTTCAAAACAAAATAGTTAATGGTTCCGTTAAATAAGGATTGTAAGAGCATCCACAGTAGGGGCGGCGCACCAGCCGGCCCGGAATCGCCTTAGCCGCGGCGAACTATAGTGGAGGAAGCTTCCGGCACGGCGTGGACATCTGGGATGGGGCGGAAGGCCCTCCGCCACTTACTCGCCGAGGACGCGCCGAGAGTCGGCTAGCCGCGGCGGTGCCCGCGGCAACCTATTGTGCGGTGGGTGAGCCGCGGTGGCGCCGATTTTGAATTTTGATTTTTTTTTCGTTTTCAAAAGGAAGAGAGAAAGAGGAGAAGAATGAGGAAGAAGATGAAAAGCAGGGATTTGAATGGATTAATTTTGGGCTTTTTAAAATGAGGAAGAATATAGGTTATTTTTGGGCTTTTTTAAATGGGTTTTGATTATTTCGGGCAAATGAGTCCAATCAAAATGATTTGGTTTTTGGCCATTAGTTTTATTTTTTTTATTAAATTATATATTTTTTCTAATTATTTTTTGGCCAATAATTTTAATATTCATTGAAAAAATAAGCAAAAAATAAAATAAAGTGAAATGTGGCCAAAAAAAGAGTCAATTATTGCGGTGGAAACTTTTTTTTGTAGCTGTGGACAAATCAGAAGTGCCTGAGGACAAAAAAAAAGTGGCTTGTCCGGGAAGTGTCCTTCCTACTGTGGATGCTCTAATATATCAAATACTATAAAAAAACAGAGATTTGCTAAACACGCTACTACTACGATATTAAATGTTAAAATATGTTAATTGTAGTTATTAATTATAATATGGTCTGTAATTTTTATGAAATCAAATTATTTCAATAACGAGTCTTTTAATTTTGTATCGAGCACACTTAAATATTTTCCAGCGAAAATGTTCAACAGAAGTTGGGCTATTGTGGACTAGAACAAACACTATAAGTCAAAGGATCATTGTGAAAACGAAAATTACAAAAAATTTCAAAATTATTAGCCATTTTGAAAATGATTAAGTTTTATATAGGTTCACAATATGATTAATAACTTGGCAAACACCAACTTAATATAATACTACTCCATAAGAAATGCTTAACACATGAAACAATGTATACATTCAAATTTAGTTATTTCATCCTATATATAGACATAGATCCGCATGCAATATGTTATCCAATAAAATAAAGTTGCATTTAAAAATCAGGCAATAAATTACTACGGATTATAATAATTGGCTAAACTGACAAAAACCCAAGGGGCATTTAAGTAAATTGAAAAACTTCACCCAGGTTAGGGTTTAAGCTGTATAAATCATCTCTTATTTCATAATCTTACCACTTCAGCCGATTTCGTACGCAGCGCCGCTCACTCCGCCACCAGGTAGTTGTACATTTAGATGCTGTATTTGCAGATTTTGATGTGCTTATTACTGATTTTGTGTTTAAACAACTGGATTTTATTGCTTTATTCAGTAGTTGCGAAGTTTGGAATTTGTAGGATACTGATCATGCCTAGTTGAAGTTTACGGTTTTACCAATCTGTGCTGGAGTGATTTAAGTTGGCAGATCATTTTAGCTTATTTCAGTTAAAATGGCGAATTCATGAGGAATTTTATTAACTTCGTTCCTTTACAATTGACAGCAGGTTAGAGGCTTCGGAAGTCGGATCTGGGAGAAAAATGTCGGGGTAATTGGATAGTTTATATTCGTAAATTACATCGAATGTTGTTGTGCGTATCTGGATTATACAGTTACATGCGTTACTAATGTACCTTGTGAAAGCGAGATGCTAAAATACAATTTCTATCCAAACCTAGTTTATATGTATTATGAATGTGTGTATGGTTTCGTTAGTTAGCTGCAAGACTGTTTCAGTACTTAGCATGTCTAATTTGTTAATTCACAGTGAGGATGCTGTTGTTGCTGATGCTCCAGCTCCAGTTCCAGCTCCAGCTCTTGGGGAGCCCATGGATATCATGACTGCTTTGCAGCTGGTTCTGAGGAAGTCCAGGGCCCACAGTGGCCTTTCTCGGGGGCTCCATGAAGCTGCCAAGGTCATTGAGAAGCATGCTGCTCAGCTTTGTGTCTTGGCAGAGGACTGTGACCAGGCAGATTATGTCAAATTGGTGAAAGCACTCTGTGCTGATCACAATGTTAGCTTGATAACTGTGCCTAGTGCTAAAACTCTTGGCGAGTGGGCCGGGGTAAGTGATGCCATTTCGTCTATATAATCATTTTTGGGTCAAGTTGGGTATGTATTTGTGGATTGGGTACATGGGGCTGAAGTTTGACTCTTTGGCACTTCCACTGCCTTGGAGATGAATGCAGCACCCAATATCAACTTGTTCCTTCAGTTTAATTCAGATAGACATTCTCCTATGTATCTTGAACATCTGAGGGAGCAACATCAGTTTTTAGCTTTTCTTATCTAAATGCTTAACCATAATCTAGTATTTATGATAGAATTATGAGAATTGAGAGGCTGGGATAGAAAATACATACAGAGAATTGTGTTTGTGTGAGGCCAAAGGATGATTGTGGATTTAAATTTCTCATGACGGTCTTCTGATACACTTTGTGTGAATATTGATGCAATAATCCATTTTTCTCATGGCACGCCTTTATACATTTGCCCAGTATGTAGTTAAAGGTAAGACTGTGTTTTTGTATTGTTTAACTATCATGCATAAATAATGATTGATAAAAGTGTTGTGTGGGATGATTTCATGGCACAGATTGGAAATCCCAAGCCTCTAAAATCTCTATCTTGTCTTCTAATGTTTTCATCTTTTATTGTTGATTTTCACACCTTTTTATTTATTTTTTTCAGCTATGCAAGATTGACTCTGAAGGAAAAGCAAGGAAGGTGGTGGGCTGTGCATGCGTTGTTGTGAAGGTTTGAGCTTTGACTTTAGTCCTTGTGGAGTTACCCCCAATGCTTTTGCCTCTTTAAATACCAGGAAAATCAAATAAATTTCAACTCATGATCACGATGATATTGTTTTTTGCAGGATTACGGGGAAGAAAGCGAGGGTCTGCATATCGTCCAGGAATATGTGAAATCTCATTAAAACAGTTATCAGGATTTGTTTAACCCTTGGGCATGAAGAGCATTCCTGATTGTGATTCTAGTGCCCCTAGTCTCATTTTTCATCACTTTGTGCATCATAGTCTAGAGAGATTGAACCATGGCTTTACATGTATTGAGAGATTGAACCATCACTTTGTTTATCTGTTGATGTTGGTGTAAGTTTTATCCCTTTGGTGCTTCATACTCTAGTGAGATTTGTACCATGGCTTTACATGTACTGATTTTTATGGAAGTTATCTAGAATCTTTTTCCTATTTTTTACTGTTTATGTTTGTTCAAGTTTCTGCTAATTTTATTAATGAATCTTCATAAAGAAGAGGTAAAATTTCTCTTGGTTAGAAGATTTCCTTGAGAATAAATAGCTGAAAATTTTGATTGCTCTTGAAATTCTTAATGGTAATGAATCACTAAAGTCGTATCTAATGCTGATCTGGCTATAAAGAATTAGTATCTTTTAGTCTACAGCTGTTATTTGAAGATCTGAAAAAATGCACTCTTATGTTCACAGCAAAATTTTAACTTAATCTTCATATTCTGTCTCTTCATCGTCATCCTCTTTATTGTCACCATACCTCCACCCATCTGCAATATTCTCTCGTTCCTCTTCCGTCTCTTCACTATCTTCTTCGTATATTTTTTCCTTGAGAGGCCGATGTTTCTTTGCCAAATTCAAATTGACAGGGGAAATAGTAGTAGTCTTACGATGAGAAACCTTCGAAGGTGGCAACTTCAGGTTTGGCTTTGGCCTGCTTCGTTTTTGGGCCTTACCGTTGCTACGTTTGCCAGCAAATGCATCTTGATCACTGCCTTCATCTATCTCTTGTTCAGTTTTTGGTTTGTTGGCTTTCGCATTCTCATCTGGAAAATGACCAGGATGCTCTCGCCTCAGATGAAGATTCAGCTTGTATTCATGAATGTATGCCTTCTCACACCCTTCATATGGACAGCCATATGGTCGGTCTGATGATGCAGGGCCCGTTGCTCCTGTAGTAGACTTAGGAGTTTTCATGGGCTTTTCTGGAGGCATAACGTATTTGGGTGTTTCCATCACATTCTGCATGAATTGCTAACCATTAGGTATAGTTCAAGATTTAGCATTAATCAAAAAACAATAATGACCAATCTCATGCTTAACGCTCTTGACATTCCCACACCATATGAAAGGGCGCAGTTTAATAACTAAAGGTTCGACGAGTGCAATGACAAAGAAGCACTAGTCTTAGCAAGAACATAACAAATGAGAAACACATGCCATGAAAGATATTAAGCAGAAGACAGTGAAGGTATAACTGACCGCCTTCCCGTGATGAGATGCAACATGATTCTTTAGCTTGTATTCATGGGCGTATCGTTTTCCACAATCAGGATACAGACAAATATGATAGTTCTCCTGTGCATGCGTTTTCATATGTGACCTAAGATTGAAGTCCAAAGAGAACGCCTGCATAACAGAAAATTATAAGATGTGTGAAACAAGTAGCAATTTGGGGTTTCTCAGAATCAGGAGCGAAGAATTAGCACCCACTGGCACTCACGCTTGTTACACATAAGACCAAACAGAAAGACTGATGATGGCTCATAGAGAAGATGCTTAGTTGGATTTTCTTTTTGGGATGGCAGTGACAATAAATAAGCTAGTGTACTAACCTTACCACAGCCTTCATGTGGACACACAAAGTCTCTCTCCCCAGTATGTATTAAAAAATGCCTCTTTAGCTTTGAACTGTCCAAAAATTTCTGCAAATACACAGCAACAGAATTCAGATGACAGAGACGGTATAAAGAGATTAACAGCATCATATGATAGGAGAGGCACATAACTCTCTTTGAATATCCAACTTTCTTAAGAATAATATGCCTTCCAATTTCAAAAGCCCCTTCCAGTCACACTTTAGTTAGGATGCTAAGTACTATACTTGTTTATTAGAAACATATGCAAGATAAAATTTTCATGATACCTATGAAAAATACAGAGATTCAGATTTCCTTGTTTCGATTAGTAGCAACTCAACATACTAACAATATAACATCTCATTCACTACCACTTCACAAGGGTAGCTAGTTGTCCCAAAAACTTCTAGTACTAAAAAAGAACAGTAAAGTAACCAGCAGAAACAACATAGTTCTATCTCAAACCGAAATTTGGCTTAAGTTAAAAGTTAAAACAAAATGAATCATAGGAAGATAGTTTAGAGGTAAACTGAAAGTGCAGGAATTTCCTTCCAATTGCTCAGTTTAGTTTCCTTCACTTTCAATGAGGTATTGACTACAGTTAACTAAATTCCACAAGTTCTTTCTTAAGTAAACCATTCATATAATATACTCGTATCATGCAATCATTTCCCTTCTTTTTATTACAATGATCTAATGTCTGTTTAGGTGGAGACTGTTCAGTTAATTCATGGCATTCACTTAGATAATGAAATAGTTCTGATTCCCTTCCAGCCTCCACACAAAGCGAACAATTAGGATAACATCTAGCAACCACTTTTGGTCTAAATAGTGTTCCTCATACTTTTTGGTTTAGGTTTATACAGCTGTAGCATATTTTACTCGGACTAAATAATATTAGTTCTAGGTGTTTTCATCCTCTAATAAAGACAGTTATGCTAATTATGTTAGAATTCACTAAAGCAATATACCTTCCCACAATTCTCATAATGGCAAACATATTGTCTCTCCCCATGAATATGAGAGTGCTTCCTCAATGTTCCAGCATCTATAAATGTCTTTCCACAGCCTTCATAACTGCACAAGAAGAGAACTTCTGTTGTGGGTTCAGGCTCGGAATCCACCGCCTCTGGCTCTTTAGACTTCTCCTTCATGGCCCTCATCGTCACCTCTGAAATCGAATACAAGCAGCTTCGCAGGTCAAATATATTTGGCATTGTCTGCCAATCAAGTATCACACAAATGCAAAAAGAAATTACAACTTGTTGTATGCTTTTTTAGGCCAATCTTCTACAACAATCACATACACGTGAAAAACCAACACACAATTACACTGATCAATAATATGACAGAAAAATTAAAAACCATTGATACTCACCATTAACCCATTTCAAGACAAGGCATTTCCCACCATTTGAAACAGTATCTTGCGGCACCCTGAAAATGATTTCAAGAAATTAGTAACTTCTAGAATTACACAAATTAAAATCAATTGAAAAAATTGGGGGGAAACACGAACTCATCATCTAACTAAAATTCAATTTGCGCAGAAAGAATTAAAGTTGTCTTCTTTTACCATTCCTTGAACCATTTAACAGCAGGAGCTCTGGAGCGGGATATGGGACGTCTGTCAAACAGAGTGTGAGTCTCCATGGCCAGAAGGAAGGTCAATTTGTCGAATCAATTGAAGAAGCTTGAGCAACTAAAATTAGGGTTAGGGTTAGGGTAAGGGTAGGAAGAGGTGTGCCAGAAAGTAGAGATTTACCAGAATATTAAAGAGCGAGAGCTGTAATTTGGAAGTTTTAAGAGAGAGAGAGTTTCAATCCGCCATTGTTCCATTCCTCCAACACCGGTTCGGGTTTGCATGCAGATACACCGGTCCGACCATTTCTATTTTCTAATTTATCTCACACAACGTCTTCCCTTTCGCAAAATTAGTAATCTAGTTATCATATTCATGGGATTAATTAATGGGCCTAAATTTTGATCGAAATTTGTTACAGTTATTTTATATACTAGTATGTAGTATACTGCCAAACTTTTCCATGGGTTCGTATTATGTTGGACAGCAACGATCTGAAACATTACTTGAGTACAATTTTCTCCCAATTTTTGCTGAAATTCCACAATCTGGAATATTCACTACATTTATGTTCATGACTTTTGCAATAGAGTTTTAAGATCGTAAAAATACCAAATTTTATAATTTTAGGGACCAATAACCTTATTTCAAAATAATAAATTCTATATTATTGTAATCAAGTTAATAACCATCTAAGTCATAAAAATTGAAATCAAAATATTATATCACGAAGTTTCAATATTTTTAATTACTTCACCTATATACAAAATATTATCTTTTGATCATGTCAAAACGACATGTTTTAATGAAATAATGTCATTTTTAACATCATCAAAATATATCGTTGTATATGAATAAAATAATTGAGAAAAAATTAAAATTTCTTAATTTAATGTATTAATTTCAAATTTCACGAGATTGGCCTAAATTAGACCAAATTTGTGATTTAAATGGCAATTAACTCAACGAACTAATAGGGCAGGGTCGGTCTGAGTTTTTCTATATGCCATCACTACTAGTAACATAGTCTCCCAAATCCATTATCATAGTGTTGCTACAAGTTCTTATGCAAAATTAGTAAAGTAAAAAAAGATAAAAAAGAAAAAAGTAATTTTATTAAGTGAAAATGTGATCCTATCTCATCAGAAAGTGGCAACTTTAACATTGACCAATCACATAACAATATGAACTACAAATGTGAAAAAGTATCTCCATAGCATAATCAGCAGCAGGAATGATACTAAACTCCATACATACAAGGTAACTGCATAAATGAAGAATTGATTGTGACATGTCACATACCAAATTGCTAGCAAGTACTAACAACCAACTTGCAGGAGGCAGTAAAAATGTTAAGACAGATTAATCACTTAGGGTACAATAAACCTAGCATTTTCGGGTGATAACCACCTCGGGTGAGTCGTCCGCCAGAACTCCTAATTTCGAGCGAGGACTACCAGGCGCACATGCCACTAACCTTAGGAGAGACAATGGTCACTTACATTTGAAAACAAGGAATATAAGGAAAAACAGAAACACAAGCAACACAAACAGGTGCATTGTCGCATAGCACTTGCATGACCAGTCTGACTTTCTTCCCATGTAAGGGGAGTGATTTTGTTCATCAGCATGCATCGTCAGTTGGTTAGCACTTGGAAACACAATAATAAGTCGAGAAATTGTACTCTACATATGAAGTTGGCCAGAGAGAGAATCCTGACCAGAACTTGTTTCCTTGAGTTTCAGGGAAAGATTAGCTAACTGTTGATCGAGGTCTCTACTCTTGGCACGTCGATGGCTAGAAGATATCTGCTGCTGTGGTTGTGGCGGTTTCTGCTGCTGCTGATATAGGCCTCGCAGTCTTCCTGCTTCTCTCTCCAATACCTCATGTTCGACTGCACATGCATCCCCAAAATGAGGTCTAGAAATATATGGATAAACTTCCATGACTTTAAACAAATTGTCAGTAAGATTTCCAGGAAGATACTATCCACCGCCCAAAAAGAAGATGATCGTCATTCAATCAGATGAGTCAAGATCTTCCTATGAATTTTAAAACTTTTTTAACTTCTAAGCCATGGAATGGCCTATTGCCCTAAGAAACATGGTACCTTTAAACAGTAGACACAACACTAACACTTAACCAAGCATTTTTTTACATAACCTTACCAAACATTAAGTTGAGACCATTTCGTAACACGACAATCTCAGAGTGAAATACAATAACAATGGACCCGTTTACCTAATAAACCTCCTATTACACATGGTTCTTTGTTTTGTTTATAGGAGTATAACTGAATCGGCACCCACCAACCAACAATATATATATGCATGGAACTTGCACTGTAAACTAGAAGTTCCAGAACAAAATTTTCTATAGCTCTTTTGAATACAAGTAGGAAGAGTTGATGAAGAAGCACAACCATCCATATTAATTATGGTAGGCGAAAACTCACAATATTTGATTAGCTGCTCCTGAGATAAACTGTCCATACGTTGCTTCATGGATTTATTTTCCATGCTGAGAATAAGGTTTTACTGGTTGAGAAATTCAAGCTCAGCATAAATTTCAGAGCCTTCTGCCTGCAACTATGAAAGTATAGTTATATCCCAAACCTGAACCATAAGCAGATTATACACCATTTTAAGACTTGTAAGCATCGTAGTACTTGCCGTAGAGCTTGAACGTATCTTTCGAGTTCAACTATGTATTGAAGCTTTCGGACGCGTGAACGTTGAGCAAATTGCCTGCATTGGCCATTAAAAATCAATTGGACACTTGGAAATTATATTGAACATAACAGAAAATTGTCTAAGAAGATATGTCAGCTTCAGAAAATGCACCAAATTCTCTAGTGAAGAGGCTCTACAATTGTCAATCATGTGATTAAATATGCACTTGGAACTCAAAAGACAAAATAAAACAACATAGAAAATTGAATAGTATGTATGCCTTAGATTCATCTTGTTAACAAATCCACTGAAGCTCAATATGTTTACCTAGCAAAACACAGGATCAAAGCAGTAGATTGCATTCAGATCCATAAGCAACAGCACTGTCACTCCGGATTCATAAGTTAGGCCACATATGTCTAACAGACAACTATTGTATACACTTAAAAGGACTGGAGGCCGATGTAACCACTTAAACACCATATAAAGCTCATCAACATCCATTCAAACAATGACACTAAACAACCAACATAATATAGTTGCACAACTGATTAGATAAAACTGCGATGCATTTTAGATAATACTGAAAAGAAATTTCAAGGAATGGTTATGAATAAGACAAACATCAAGAATATAAAATTTGACATTTTATTTTAAACCTCGGAGACATCAGTTATTACATCAAGAAGAAAGTGATCAAATGTTTCTTAAAAGAAGAAAATGATATTATTTAAAAAGAGAACTCATTCTTATATTGTAGGGGCTTGGATCAGAACTTAGCTACCCTATGTCAGTGCAGCTAAGTATAAAATTAGAGAGAAACTAGTACCCTATGTGGTAAAGACAGGTATTCCATACTAATATAATATAAGCATGATCCACATGATCATCTATCACTGCAGTCTGAAGAGGGTATTTGAGGAATTTCAAGACAGATATTTCAACAATTTGTTGCTCAGCAAGTCACTTAACTTTCAGTTTGAATCATGTGACTCTATCTATAGGAGAGACGGAATAACTTCTATAAAAAGCATCAGACAGAGTTAATTCAGTAACTGACTAGACCTCATAATTGGACAGATTGAGTCCCATAATAAACATAGGCATAAGACATGCACAAGTTGGAAAAATCCAATAACATGTTCTCGAATTGACGTCCTTAACCTAAATATAAGTACTATATAAGAATTCAATCATGTATTTCAAAGTATAACCATAATTGCAAAGTAAAACTCATTAGAGAAAACACAATTTAAAAAGGCCAGGGAACACAAAAGTGAACATGAAGTTCAAACTTTGTTTAACTTGAAAAACAGGTAATTTATATGAAATGAAATGAAGAGGGGTGCACTTACTGCTTGGCTCGTTTTGTATCTGTATCCGATGCCAGATTCTTCACGTGAGTGTCTTTTTTCTCAAAGGAGCCTTTTGGATCTTGAGAAAAAGATTCAACATCTGACTTTTGAGCAGAAGAAGTTGGAATTCTATCAACATCCAGTGAGGAGTTCACTGATCCAACATTCTGGATGGTGGCAACATCCCTTGAAGGAAGGCCACGAGGAGGTGCAATCGAATTTACAGGTGCATCCCATGGCTTGTTCTTTGTTCTGCCAGAAAGGGTTGGATCCAAATAAAAAGAACTTTTCCGCATATCCCTATGAAAATCAAAGTCTTGAGATCACCATGAAGGCAATAGAATCATATTCTTGAACTTGATATCATCTTGAGCTCCATAGTTCATGCTTCCAGCATTAGCTGTATCAATATATGCAAAAGAATCACTCGATGAGCGACGATGACCTCCTTTACGCACAGGCGTTTCGGGTTCATCGAGGAGTTCATCTAGCCAAGACGGCTGTTTCTCTATCAAAAAACTTTCAGAAGAAGTACGCTAATGATGTGGATTTCCGTCTCTGGGTTTTGGAAGAGCTTTTGAACCAATCACTGAAGTAGGAACATATTCTGAATATGATGGTGATATGCTAGGAAATGGACTTTTAGGAGGTAATAACGGATTCTTCCCATTGTACATCATGTTTCTAACAGTAGATGATCCCTTGGAGTTTGCCATAGCTGGGGAGGCTAGTACCTGTAACAAACATTTAACATATAATATGCGGGATATACGTACCAAAGTGAAAAATAACAAAACCATAGAGATTCTCCACCCACTGTCACATGACGTGTCTACACATGTATCCTTCATCTCACATACAAAATTTACAAAATTAAAAGCTAAAGTACAGCAATTGCGTAGCAACCAATGAACACACATTTTTAACCAGCTGAAAAGCCAACAGGCAAAAACGACTTTTACATTTCTTCATCATTTGGACATAAAGAAATTTCATGGGGAAGTGGCTTTGGAAAATATATTGGGAGTAAACGTGAAAAGTTTATTAAGGAAAAAATTAATGCAATTTACGTGAAACATAAATTCAACTTTTACAAGCAAGAATGAAAATTATCCAATAATAATACTCCTTCCGTCCGCAATTAGGAGTCCCGGTTGAGTTCGTCACGAGTATTATGAAGTACTCATAAAGGAAAATGGATAGAAAATGGCGAGTCTCATTTTTTATACTCCCTCCGTTCTTTCATCGCCAAGCACTTCTTTTTGGAATGGTGAGTCTCATTTTTTATACTCCCTCCGTTTCTTTCATAGCTAAGAAATGGATGTTTAGTGTGTTAAGTGGGTACATAATAAACTAGGTAAAGTAAGATAGAGAAAAAAAGTAGAGAGAATAAAGTAAAAAAGTGAATGAAGTAGAGAGAAAAAGTAAGAGGGAACGAAGTAGGAAAGAAAAAATGAGTTGATTATTACAACCATTATGGAAATTATTCCCAAAATGAAAAAACAACTCAGCTATGAAGGAATGGAGGGAGTATTAGTTTTACAATAAAGCGTGAGCGAATGAGTTAATGGAATGTGAGACTTATTTCCAAAAGTGAACCGTGACCCCTAATCGCGGACTAACCAAAATGGCAAATCAGGACTCCTAACCACGGACAGAGGGAATAGTATCAACGAAAACAGTAAATATTCCAAATATGAAACCATACAATCAATCATAGATATTCATCCAAATGGAAAATGATCAAATGGAAGTCACTTAGCATGCCAACAAAGAAGCTTAGAGGGTGGGGCATTCATCACTTTGAATCACAAAGGTCAGGAAAAAACTATGGTCAACCTAAATCTTGGAGACCCTTCTCTATACCATGTTACCAAAAGAAGTTAGAAACATCATAAGTCACGAGAAGCTAATTATAATTACCTATCTTTATTTTTACTGCTCATCAATAACTCTATAAAAATGAATAATTTAACCGTAATCATGTTTTAGTATAGTTTCCCAAGTTGTCTCCATCTTCAACGCTCTAAACCAAAACACAGTTGAAACAAATTGTCCATGACATAAATTTATTATTAGTGCGACTAATATATAGCAAATGATCAATCCCACTACAGCAGTTAGAACTTAGAAGTTCTAATATTAACATAACACCATTTTCAGATAGACAAAGATAAGTACCGATACCAAAGCAAAGCATACATCTAAGTTTAAAAGTTTTAGCCTCCTTTTTCTCCTCCCAAAACTAACTCGAGGATGTGATTCAAAACTACTCAACTACCAATTCGCAAAACTTGCCAAACCACATAAACATTTCTAACTTAGAAAACATTATCGACCACATTTTTCTGCTAATAATTGCTCCAAGTAGCTGGGAAGCTAAAAGAGTTGTAAAAGAATATCAACACGATTTCCAGTACAAGCAATGCTACAATTATGTCAATTCGACAATACCTAACTAAATGAAGAGCCTCTGTTTTTGAAGTATCCAGTAACATCATTTTACAGGAACAGAAATAAAAAACTTTACTAACTTGATTAAGCCCCTACGCTAATCCTTTTATAATCAGTCCCAATAATTCCAGTAGAAGACACAGAATTAGTTTTCAAATTTTCTTAAGCCACATTGTTTAGAAGCCTCGCGAGATGAAATCAGCATTAGACCAGACACAGAAAACAAAACCCCATAAAATCAAACTCGAAGCGTGATATAAATCACTAATTAATTGATAGACTGGGGTTGAATGGATTCTTACCATGGATAATTACGAAGTAAGATCTTGATAATGTAAGATACAATCAAGGAAAATTGATAGTAATAATCGACAAAGAAAATTAACTAATCCTAGGGTTTGTTGTTCGCCGGAAGACCTCTCTGAGATGGTTTTTGGCTTCTTGCTGTAAATTTCTCTCTCTACACTGCTTGCAGAGGGTTGACGCCTTGGTGGAAATGGAATACGGGAATATTTTGTTTCGCCCCTTATACTTTCATGAAAATTTCCCAAGACCCCAAATTCAAGCATCAGCCATTTTTGCAATTATAAGGAGTATTAATTAATTTCAGTAGTGTGTAAATTTTTAATTTGTTGCAATTCGATATACAAATAAAAAAAAAGTACTGGACTTAATCCTGAATTCTAACAGAGTATTTATTTGAATTAAGTGAATATGTGAGTTTAGAATTTAGAGAGTGATACGAACATTTGGACCCTTTTATCGTTTTGATATAAACATTTTTAGATTTCTTTATTTGACTATTAGATGAGTAAAAGTTAATTTTGGTCCTAAACATATGACCAAAATACGAATTTGGTCCAAAACATTCACTTTTTAAAAAACAGGTCCATAACAAATGAAATTCTTGTCAAATGATCATTTTTTGGCGATTCTATCAAAAAACTACCGGTCATGCCACTGTGCAATTAGCGCTGACTGTCAGTTTTTTAACAGAATCGTAAAAAAAGGACTACTTCGTAGATATTTTCATTTGTGATGGACTTGTTTCTCATAAAATGAATGTTTATGACCAAATTTATATTTTTGTCAGGTGTTTAGGACCAAAATTAACATTTACTAATTATTCTTATTAGACGCATATATGCACAATGTGTCTAGAGGTCCCCAAACCGAACCGACCCGAAACCGTCACCGGCGGTTCCGACGGGCCGGTTCAGGTCTTCAAAACATGATGAACCGTAGCCGCCGGTTCGAAACCGGCGGTTTGCCAGTTTCGGTAGGGTATAGGGTAGGGCCTAGGGTTGAAAGAACCGGTCAGAAACCGGCAGTTTTCGCCGGAAACTGCCGGTTCCGGCGGTAAATGAATAAATTAAAAAAAAAATATCAGAATAGTGAACCGGCCCCGAAACCGCCAAACCGGCTGGAAACCGCCGGTCTTGAACCGTGCGTTGAACCAGGTTGCCCGCTTTAAGAACCGGAACCGACGGTTCCGAACCGAGAACCGACGGTTCTTGAACCGTGGTGACCTCTAAATGTGTCAATGCCCCCGGTTTGTATCACTTATCACCAGACGTGATTACATAGATCAAACTGATACTCCCTTCATCACCTAAAAATAATACTTTTGAAAACTTTAAGAATCTTAATGCAAAATTAGTAAGGTGAGAAAGAAGAAGAGACAAAATAGATAAAGTAATATAGATATAATGAGAAAAAATAGTTGATTTAGTATTAAGGGATTGTGGGGTTCATTTTTAAAATGAAAAGTTTCTATTTTTAAAATACGGACCAATAAGGATGAGTTTTTATTTTTTTAAAACGGACTGAGTATTATGTACTTACGATTTTATAAAACATATGTTCAAATACACACAATATAAACAAAAATCGATTGCATATTACATAATGTTAGTATTCTAAGATGGTCATGTATGATTTCCATAGGGAATGCATGTACGAATAAGGATGTTTGGTTAAATTAGTGGCGGATCCAAGATCTTAAAACGGAATGGGAAAAATAAAATTTATCAAAAGCTAGCATCCACGATAGCCTAGTAAAAAATTCCTCCTGTCTCATGCCCTTCCCACAGTCCAGCCACTGCCCTAGCCAAGTAACAACCTAACAATAGCCTAGCCAAGTAACAGCCTAACAATAGGCTAGCAATAGCCTAGCCAATGCCCTAGCCCAACAAATATATTGGCAAATACGATTTAATTCATTTTATTGGTATCTATCAAATATTAAAAAAATGAAGTGCAATGAGTTATACATATAGAGTATAAATAAAAAAATAAAAAAAAAATTCAGCAAGCCGATTAGTCCACGCACGACCTTTGGTCCGCTCTGCACTCGTCCTTACAGTTAGCCGATTGCAATAGTGGACTAGCCACCCGCCCTAGCCACTAGCCTGTGGTTAGGGCGGGAGCTAGTCAACTATTATAGATGCTCTAATATAGAGGGGAGGGGCGACAATGGTTATCACGTCCGCCGGTGGAAAATTCACATATGGTTCCATGGTAGCGGGTCGCCCCATCCTCTGCAAGCACTTGTTAATTGTTACTATGATATTACTCATATTATTAGTTTATTACTACTATAAATAAACATAATTTTTATATTTCATGCCATTAGTATTTACTCTTCCAGTTATTGTGGATGGGTTGTATAATTATACTCTTCCAGTTATGATCCAATGAGTTTCTTCCATCGGGCGTATCCCAGAACAAGGAAAAATAGGAGCACACACACAGCTGTCATAAGCCCAACGACTTCACCGAATATCCCCTCGGTGTTGTACAGCGTGCATGGAATATTCATTCCAAACACCCCAGCTAGACCAGTTTCCACTGCAATGGCGAATGTACCACTCGCCAATACCAACTGCAGCTGAATCAGTTCGTTTCTTTGATTGTCAAGTTGTAAATTCACATAAGATTCTGTGTCATCGATATATTCTCGTACCTGCAGGTTTATAACATACACGGTATAAGAGACTATCAATACTATCCCAGCAATACAGTTGCTCAATAAAACAATAAGAGCAGATAATTTGCAATTGGGATGTTTCAAAATATTTGCTTGAACAAAACAGCACCAGAGGGAACAATGGTAAACACGTTGCCATATCAAAGTAGAGCTATACTAAAAGATAGGGGTGTACAATTGGATTTAAGGTGTTATGAGATACTAGCAAATATGGGTTTTGTGTTCGGGTTAGGTAGGAAAGATTTTACAATTTTTCAGTTATCGAGGAAGTGCCAAGTGGTAACATCGTTTTCTGCTCAATGAAACGCCGGATGAGATTTGGTCCCAATTTAGACTTTATGTTTATGTTTCCTAACTCCTAAATATAATTCCTTACATCATGTTTGTGTTAGACTACAATATTTCCTCATTTTGAACAAGATTAGGTCACTGACCGACTGTGAAGATGTCTGCATTATTTGTTCAATACTTGCTTGGGTATGTAGGGTACCCGATTGATCAGGACCGACCGCATCGGGTACCCGGAATAGGTTTCAGGTTAGGTGTCGGGTATATAGTTGAGCCAAATTTCAGGATCGGGTACCCGGTTTTTCGGGTAGGGTATCAAAAAATATACAGTATGCCCGAAAGAAGAAAACTACTCACAGATAGAATTTTATTACGGGTGCCATCCAATTGCATGAAGTAGGCTTCTAGCAACATTTCTAGGTCCTCTACATCTTCGTCATTCAAATAATTGCTCACAAGACTACCACTTCTGGCAGAGTTGAGCCGACGGAGATGAGGAGCACCAGGAACAATGCTGTTGGATGCAGGATCAAAGGATTCAGCTTGGTGATTCTGTATCCACTTCCGAGTTAGGTATAGTTGAGCCATATCTTCATTGTCGTCTAAAAGATGTTCGATTTCATCTCTCACCTACCACCATGCCATGTGTTGAATAAAATATGAGAGGAAATAAATGTCTCTTATTTAGGACAAAAACTATCAATATTAACATTTTAAGACATAATAGTAAGTGAAGTGTGACTAATCAGCTTGTACTCCAGTCATGAATAGCCACACATTAGTAATCCGGCTTCTTGGAGTTTTACATGCTTTAGAGTCTACCTTTACACTATTAAACTCAAACCTTACACAATCTTAAAAGTACATTTAGTTGTTATTACTGACGTAAAATAACTAAAATCCAACCAACTACTGCAAACAAAGCATATTCAACACGCAGAACAAGCACTTTTTAAAACTAATTTAAGTATGCATAATGAGATATTTCAAAAATAAGATAGTGAAGTATAAAAGAATCTTTACTTCCAACATTATTTAAAAGAAGGGAGGAATGGATGGAACTAGATCCAGAATGCGGTTCCAGCTGAAGGATGAGGTCGGTGGCAACTAACTAATTCAAACTTACGGTACTATACGTCACAGAACTAGGGAATAGTTAGGTTATCATATGGATTTCAAAGATTCCAGAACAATGAGTCATGCTAGTGATATGGAAAGTGAAAGGTCAGGCTACACAGTCTCTACAAAAAGGGAGCCACTTGGTTAGTTTCAGAGGTCCTATTAGTAGGTCTGTCTAACAAATTCTAACACTTCTTAACAACCAATAGCCGTACTTGCATGTCATGCACTTCCAAGTCCAATATGAAACAAGAAAGAGAACCTTGATGATCCTTTACCCTCCTTTTGATGTCTGAAAGGCGTGACAGAACAGAAACACAACACCTAACACCACGTATTAGAGTTGAGATAGAAAGTGAAAGGTCAGGCTACACAGTCTCTACCTAAAATTTGCCCAACACTGGAATCAGATGATGGTTAAAACACAGCACACAATAACACTTTTTTTGGGAGGGGGCGGGTTGAGATAGACAAGGGATGGCATTTTGGACTATTAGCGACAGAATATTTGCAACAAGATCCATTTGCATAAGCTGCATCATCTTGATTTACAACATCGAGAAGGTTTATATGTCTAACCAAAACTAAGTACATTCGTATGTGTACATATATATGTAATTTCTTGCCAAACAAATAAAGAATTTTTACCTTTTGTACCCGTGCAAGCAAACGCGTGAGATTACTTTTCAAACTCCGTACACGCTCCAGGTTCTTAGTGCTAACACTTAAGGCCAGTTCATCTAAAGCAGGGTAAGCATCCCTCTCAAGTTCAGCAACACTGGAGTCTAAATATGTGCATACAACCTCTAATGCTATTTCGAGGACCTGGAACTCAAAAGGAAGTTCCTCTTGCAAGCCATCACCAGTCTCTGGAGCAGTTAACCATTCTCCAGCAGTGGCAGATTGCATTTCCTTATCTTGAGAGACTTTCTGAGGCAACTTCTGTCTCAGCTGATCCACGAAGGGCAGAACCTTTTGTTGAAGAGGATCAAGTAACAACACTTCTTCCGCTGTGATTATTGCTCTTATAAATTCCAAATTGACAATCATGGCTTTTTCCCTAGCTGAAAAATACACAAGAAGTTAACATACAAAATTCCACATTAAAGGCTCCAAATAACAAGAAGTTACTGAGAATGTAACTTAGCAGTACAGAATAAATACAAAGCCAAAATAAGGCCACTACTGCTACTTCAGTTGGTCTTTCCCAGTCCAATAATGCAAATATTACGCATTATAGAATCTTCTAGCAGAAATCACTACCCATAACCAGCAGATATAGATCAGTTGAATACACCGGCATAAACAACAAAATGTACAGACATACGGAGAGAGAACCGCAGCAGCATGAAACAAACTGAAAAGGTCAAAATTGAGGGGAAAAAATAGTGTATATACCAAGAATGGTGGAGGAATGAGAGAAAATAGGGCCGAGAATCCTGAAATCCCTAGCGGGAAGGGAGACGCGCTTGATGATGAGGGTCTTATCGCAGTCGATGAGTTCGGAGTGGGCAAGGCGATCCATCCGCATCCAGAGGCGAGAGCCAACCGGCTTCTTCTTCGCGGACGCTTTGCTTGTAGAGGCAGCCGCGTCGATCGGCGGAGGAGGAGGGGGCAGCGTGGGAGGTAAGGACTTCTTCTTCCGGCGGAACGTAAGCTTGGGCATCTCCTGACACTCTCAGTGTGTCGCTGAATATAATATATCTATCTTCTACCTCTTCGATCCGAAGAAATTGAATTCGGAGCCTGTGGGTATGGAATTGGGGGAAATTGCTCTTCCGGAATTCGATTTCTTCCATAAAATATGTGAATTAGGTCTACGAATTCTTCCTATTGCTCTTCAAACTCAATAGAATTTTTGTCTCTCTTCTATCAAGGAAAGGTTGATGAGTTACGTGCGCAGACTATTTATCCTCATTTGCCCTTCCAATTAATTAACCCAAACTTCCAACAATAAACCGTTTTAATTTAAATAATACTCCGTAGTATTCTCCCGTTCCACATAGACATTTCATTTGGTACATTTATTTTAAAAAAATAATTATAAAAGAATATTATATTTATAAATAAGACTCTTTTCTATGTTATTTTCTATATTCTCCCTACTTTAACTATTTAATATCATTTTTAATTTTTATATGATTGTATCGGTGTCAAATGACTCAAATGTCAACAGTTTAATTGCAGCTTAGTAATACCAATTTTCAACAAAACAAAGTTTTATGAACTGTAAATAATACATCAACGTACCACACTAAATTACCTTATTTTTCTACTTCATGTGTTTTTTTTATTAATAAGCAAATTACATATATAAACATTCGTTGATAACAACGGTCAGGTGGACCGATAGGAATTAATCGGAGATATTATTTGAGAAAAGATTGAAGAAAGGGAAAATAGCATGAATTTTGAGAGAACAGGCGGTTTCTCCCAAGAGGGAGAACTGATGGAGAGAATGATAATATTACTATCTCGTCTCTGAAAATTTGTCTAATTTTTTCATTTTCATTTGTTCCCATAAAATTTGTCTCATTTCATTTTTATTATTTTTGGTAGTGGACTCCATATTTCACTAACTTATTCCTACTTACATTTTAGTATAAAAATAATATATAAAAGTAGGATCCACAATCCACTAACTTATACAACTCACTTTTCATTATATTTCTTAAAACTCGTGCTGGGTCAAAATGAGACAAATTTTGGGGAACGGAAGTAGTAATTTAATTCATTATGTTTGATAATAATAATAAAAGACTCCACACATATTATTAATATGTGTAGACAATGTGGTACAAAGAGATCTCCTATAACATAGGAAAGCAAATCAAATCCTAACCACTATGGAAAGCTATTAAAATCATAACAACTAAATAATACTAAAACATAAATAAACTAAATAAATTTACAGAGACAATATTAGCTTCTTCTTGAATAAAATAGAATATCATATCCCTATCATGGACTTGGGCGGGGCCATGTGGATGGGCGTCGGGTTAAGAGCATGCACAACCGTGCTTTTCACGGAGAGTATGCTCTATGTTATTTATGGATCCCCATTTTTATTTACATTTTATTCACTAATCTTAGCTAAGCCATAATACCCACAACCAAGAGAATACTCTTTACTATTAATGTATCTCACTATTCTATAATTCTATTATTCAATTGAAAACTACAATTACAGAAAATATTTCATTAAAAATAAAACTTTATTTAAAATATCCAAAAATAGCATTACAAATTCCTAAAAAATTAAAACTTAAAAAATGGATGATGAATGAGAATATTTATAGATGATTTGAATGAATTTGGGATAAAAAAATTTTGGAAAAAATGGTCATAAATGGTTCTATATTGGGAAGTGGAAATTTTTTTTAGAAATAATTTTGATTTTTTAAAGATTTTTTTAAAAAATAAAAACATGCGTTAAATCGACAAGTGAGCATCACGCCCACGGCCCAGTCACGTCGCGCCACATGGGCTAAGCGTGTGGTCCTTCACAGAGAGCGCGCGCTCACTTGCAACTTGCAAGTGCACGTCCGTGCCGTCAGCACGAGTACAACGGCTAGCAGGTGCTCTGCCGTGCCAACGATACGGACGTTGCTTTCCGCACGGTGGCGCTGTGGAATGCTCTAAAGCCCTTAATAAAAAAAAATTAAAACTTTTTTTAGTTTATAATTTTTTTAAATTTATCTATATTTAATGTAAATTATTGTGTAGAAATTCTTGTAGATAATTTAAAAAATCCAAAATATACTTTTACATAAAATTAGAAATCATAGCCCCTATTGATATTTTTTTTGCGCCCGCTCCTGCAGGTGGATAGGGGTGCTTAACCGGTTCTTTGATTCTCGGTTTACTTTGAAATGGATCGAAACTGACCGGTTAATTTGGGAGCCGAGAGTCGGAGGATCGGTTTTCGATCTGGTACCGGTAATGAGAATATTTTTAATATATTTTTTATTTTAGCCAAAACTGACCGATTCTTACCCTGGAACTAGATTAAATCTCAATTTAATATTTATAATTTATCACTCCTCTCGTCCATGATTAAGTGTCCTAATTTGATCTGATACAAATTTTAAGAATGTAATGAGAAATGGATAGAAAAACTTAGTGGAATGTGAGTCATACTTTTATACACTATACTACTTAGTATTAAAATAAAATATAAGTGGGATGAGTTAATGAAATGTGGAGTCTATTACCAAAAGTAGTTTTAAAAAAATGAGACAATTAATTGTGGACGAACGAAAAAGGAACTTGAGATACTTAATCGTGGACGGAGGATGTACTAATTTTATTGTTAATATACTACTCCTATAGTACTAAAATTCAAATTTCTATGGAGTATTTTATAACTGTAAGTTGTGTTCGTGTTCACATGACGTCAAATAAGAAAACTAAGATCCTTTATTTCATACTCCCTCCGGCCATAAAAAAATAATCTCATTTTGTTATTTTGAGATGTCCATAAAAAATAGTTTTATTTCTAAAATTAAAAAATTTATATCTCATACTTTATCTACTTTTTTTCCCTATCTCTCATACTTTATCCACATTTTTTACTCTCTATTTCTTATTTTACCTACTTTTTCATCCACTATTTTAGTTTACCAACTTTTATTAAAACTCGTGTCATCCACAAATGAGATTATTTTTTGTGAACAGATGGAGTATTACAACATATTCTTAGTAAATGAAAATTAATAGAAAACTGGTTAATGTATTTTGTTGTGTGTTGATTTCAATTTTTCATTAGATACATAAATGGTTATATTTTTGGGTATTGGATTGTTAATTTTTGATATTGAATTATTTAAATTTTTATCAGCATAAATTTGATGAAAAACCAATTCCAGTTCCTGAATTTATAAAATTCGCAAGCGATTAACTAACCTTCGAATCCGGTGAGAACCAGAAACCGGCCAAATAAGTAGGCATACAGGTGGGCCATTATCCATTATCCAAAAATCAAGGGTAATTTGAATCATAAATTCGGTAATCTTTCTATAGCTTTTTTAAAAATATTTTACAAGGTTTTCATCTCTATTCAAAATGAGGGGTATCAACATAAACAGGTTTTAGTTCATGTAAATATGGTTCATATATTCTGTAACAAACAAATAAAACTAAAACCTATTCTACTTGAGTTATTGTTGAATAGACCTTCATCATCAGGTAGAGTTTGGTGCAAGTAAATCACTGCATTCAGACAAAGTAAAGGACCTAACATACAAGAAGACCAATTTCAATTTAATAATGTAGATAATATGTTTGTACTACTTGATTGGATTAACACTAGGTATCACACTCTAATGCATTTCATCAGAGGAAAAGGATATATATCACCGGAGAGATCCTTCTCTTGCCACAACTTTTCCGATGGTATCAGCTGAGGCAGTCTCAATCCGAAGAGAGAATGGCACAAGAAAATGCTCAACTTCAAAGAACAAACACCACATAACTGAGAATCTTCCGTATGTACATAGCAACAATGATCTTAATCGCTCTCTTCAATTGAAGATATTTGGCTGTCAGCCATCAGTGTGCTTGCTCACTCTATCCACAAACAATTTAAATGAATTGTAACCAAGTTGAAACTTCTTGTCCCAGTAAAACTACCACCTTGATCATATCAACCTGAATCAATGTTTGTAACTCATGTCAGTACAACTGTACAACCACAGAAAAATCGGGAACAAAGGCATTCCTCGTGACTGATTTGATAAATGAATAGAAATTATAAAAGAGAGGAGAATCATCCTTACCTACATCTAAAAGAAACGACCCTATAGCTCGGGAACTGAGAATACCAAGAAACCGTTGTCCCATCGTACTCTGATCTCCCTCCCTACTTGCAGTCTTTTCTCTCTTATGAGTTTACCCCATTTACCAATCAGGTTGTAATAACTTCCACGCCACTTCAACTTCATCACATACACATCACCTGTATCATAATCTCGAGCATTGATGCCAACTTGATGTTCATTCCTTAATTGCTCCCGAGATTGGTGTGTCCAGTAGAAGAGGATGTGATCTTCTACTGCTTTGCCTGGCAAAGTAAGGAAAGGATGATTTGTATCCACATCGGACAATGTGAGAGCTTTCTTAATAGGCCAATTATCCGGACCCGGTGTTGCAGTGACATAACACTCCTCTGGAACAGAGAAGTATAAGCAATTATTAACCCAGCGTAATCTGATTTCTTGCCCAACACCAAGTCCTTTATGTCTAATAACATTAGCCCACTTTGCAACTAGGTTATAGTAATTTCCACGCCACCTTAATTTCAACCCATAAATTTCACCTGTATCATAGTCTCGAACATTAATAGGCACCTGCTCTTCTTTCCTCAATTTTTCCCTTTCTTGTGGCGTCCACTGTGCAAGAATATGCTCTTCAACTAACTTACGAGGCAATGGAAGGAAAGGATGAGTGGTATCAACATCTGACGATGTCAAGATCTTTCTAATAGGCCAATGGTCCTGCACCATAGGTGGTGCTGCAACCAAGCGGACTGGCGGTGGAACTGGAACAATCTGCTGTTGTGGCACCGAGAAATGTAAGCAGCCATTAAACCACCGTAGTCTAATTTCCTGCCCAACATCAAGTCCCTTTCCACGGACAACTTTTCCCCATTTCCCAATGAGATTATAATAGCTCCCACGCCACTTCAATCTCATCGCATACATATCGCCATTATCATCATCTTGAGCATTAAAACCCACTTGTCCTTCAGCTCTTAAGATTTCCTGATCTTGAGGTGTCATGTACACAACGATGTTAGTTTCAACTTGTTGCCGAGACAGCGTTAGGAAAGGATGGGTGATATCAATATCAGAGAGGGTGAGTGCTTTTTTGATTGGCCACTGATCTGGCACCTGAGGAACTGCATTATAGTATGACGACCTCTTCATTCCTAAAATCAGCAAAATAGTAAACATGAGATTTTTTATCCTTAACCTGTCAATATTGACCGTCTTAAAGAACATGTTATGAAAACTATCCTAGTGGAACAAAATTTTAGGAATTGCTTCCTTAGTTGCTTAAAAAACAGGATCATATTACTTATGGGCTTACGGGATCTATTCTACCCTCACCATTCCAACTTCCAAGTAACTACAGTGCTAAATTTAGCTTGACACAGCTGAAAACTTAATCAATAACTAGCAAGCGTATTACTTTGGGAATTAGCAATAGCTATAAACTCCTCATGATTTGAGAGATCTACTTATAAATGAATGAGCTCCACAACATCTTATTTATTTTTAGGAAACAACCCCATTCACTTGACATGGAAAGAATATCAAACGAGAATAAAAACCCTGCAGAAACAGAACAGTTCAATTTAACCCTGACATAAAAGAAAACATATTCCAATTCTCACTCGATAAAATGCTATCAAATGGGAATTAAAATCTAATTGATACAAATTGTATCAACAGAATCAATAGTCAAAATATAACATCAATACTATCGCACCACATGGAAAAACAATAGAGATATAAAAAAGAGAATTCATTATATGGACTATGTAGACACATAAAAAATCTCATCTTTCAACCCTAATCCTAATACAACGTCAAAACCGAAGAAAGCTCTTACTGTGATATGAATTTATACACTTGATAAAAGAGGGAAATAGCCGTAGATCCTTGCAAGATGAGAGTAAAAGTAAGTAACCGAATCCGATCGGAAAAAAAGAGGAGATTATCGGATAGGATTCCTATTTGAGGAGGTTGAAATGGTGATGCGGCTGCGTTAGCAAGAAAGAGAATAAGAAAATTGAATAGAGAAAAAATACGAGCTGCGGCGGCGGAGGTGGGGGGAAGAGGGTGTTGAGTAGGTGAAAGGGTGGTGGAAGCCCCGTTTGATTTTGCACGACAAATGTGAGATGGGGAAGGAGAAGAAGAAGTTGGTGTGAAATGTGAATTGAGGTTGTGGACATTTCTCATCTTGTGCCTAAGATTTTGACTCTTTTCTTAGGTGGCATTATTGCGATGATTTAATTTAAAATGTTATACACATTTTCACTTCACAATTAGGCAACTTTGGACACGAGTAGTAATAACGAGCTGACCATCTAATTATACCTAAACAGAGCATTTCAGTCGTTGTTATGAATTTAGATTAGGTATAGACTTTAAATTTTTTTATACGCATTTATGCGTTATATATGGAGTCTTAAATACAAACAAACAAACAAAGAATTAAATAAATAATGAATGATTAGATTGCATGCATGGTGGAGATTGATGATGCCAAAAAAATCATAAATTTGGGTTTTGGTCTAATATAGTTGAGTGTTATGCATGTGATAGGTTGGAGGCAAGAAACAAATTTAGATCTTCCCAATACACATAGCACATGCTGCTTATGCTTCTTTTCATTATTTAATTCTAGTATAGTAGTATTAATTAATAATGGATACACATATACACATGCAAGATTTATTAAGAATTGAGAGAGCAGATTCATCATCATCACTCCCTGATTGCAAATGCTTCTATTTCACGTGATGACATGAACTGAGATTCTAATAGAGTGTGCAGTGGCAGTGAGTGAGAGATGGTGGAGGGAATAATAAGGGAAGGGAGATCTCTGGAGGTAACTCCGACGTGGTCGGTCGCAACGGTCACCACCGTCATGGTTTTCGTTTGTTTGTTTGCAGAGAGATCCATTTACAGATTTGGAAAGGTCAGTTAGTATCCAAACTAATTTGCTCCGAGCTTTTTTATTTTATTTTATTTTTAATTTTAATATTGGATGGCTGCAGTGGTTAAAGAAGACCAAGAGGAAAGCCCTCTCTGCTTCCCTGGACAAAATCAAGGAAGGTGCAGTTTTCCATACTTGCTTTCACATTATTCATTTCTGGAATCGCAATTTAACGAAATCAAGTGTGAAATGAAAAACAGAGCTTATGCTGCTTGGACTGATCTCGCTATTGCTGGGGCAATGGGCGAGGTGGATTTCCCAAATCTGCGTCAACTCATCTCTCTTCAACAGCAAGTTCTTCACCTGCTCCGAGAGAGACTACAGCGACGAGAAGATGAGAATGCTAGCAGCGGAGGATATTCCTCCAGAAGGAGTCGGTTACATCCCCTCTCACGTCTGCGGCTTGGTATTCCTCAATATTCTAATCCAATTTATTAATTAGAGGTGAAAAATGTGTGCTGATTTGGTAATCTCAGGGGCGCGAGCCGTTCGTCTCTGCGGAGGGGCTGGAGCAGCTTCACCGATTTCTGTTTGTTTTGGGCATCGCTCATGTCCTCTACAGTTGCATCGCCGTCGGCCTAGCCATGAGCAAGGTGCATTTTCTCATATCCACCTGCACTTTAATTTCACTTGTGAAATTGATTCATTCATTGATCTCCATCATTACTCATTCTGCAGATATACAGCTGGAGGAAATGGGAATTTCACGCCGGAGTGGTGGCGGAGGCGCAGGCCAGAGGTGATTAATTATTCAATCAATCTATGAAACCCTAGCTTTTTGTATAGTTAAAATTGTTTAATTTGTTGGTGGTGCAGCCAAGAGCAAAACTATGAGACGGCTATCCACTTTCGCGTTTCACCACGCCTCCCATCCGTGGAGCAGGAATCCCATCCTCATATGGATGGTAAATAATGCAGCTTCTACCAAGATCAATATGCTATATATACTTTACCTAACTTCTCACTCTTCTTCTTTTGCAGCTTTGCTTTCTGAAACAGTTTAGAAGTTCAGTGCGCAAGTCCGATTACATGGCCTTGAGATTGGGTTTCATCACCGTGGGTATTCACTTATACACAATTTGTCTCCATATCCCAAAACTCGATATAAACAGGTTGCCTGAATTCTGCAGAATCACAAGCTGCCGCCGTCCTACAATTTCCACAAATATATGGTGCGAACCATGGAAGACGAATTCTCTGGCATTGTCGGTATCAGGTATAACAGCACCAACCATTTTTTACACTACTAGTTGTGAATGGGATGAGATTGTTTAAATTCATATATGTGCAGTTGGCCACTGTGGGGTTACGCAATCCTATGCATCTTCATTAATATCCATGGTCTCAACATTTACTTCTGGCTTTCGTTCATACCTGCGATTGTAAGTCTCTCCTTTTAGTACTACAATTTACAACTGCGATCGAGTGACTGATATATATAGTATGCTTTGAAGCTTGTGATGGTGGTGGGCACAAAACTGCAGCACGTCGTCTCCCTGCTAGCTCTTGAAGTGGCAGGGCCGTCTGTGGGAAGTGAAGTGAAGCCACGCGATGCGCTGTTTTGGTTTGGGAAGCCCGAGATCTTGTCGCGCTTGATACAGTTCATATCGTTCCAGGTGATATGCTCAAATTTCAATACCTTTCTGGTTTGATTATCGTCCCTCATTTGCCTTGTTGTTATTGCAGAATGCTTTCGAGATGGCAACTTTTATCTGGTCCTTGGTAAGAAACAAATCCGTTTCCTCTGGACATGAATCAATAGATAATTTTTGAGGTGATGAATCAATTATATGAATGAACTAATATTGGTGCAGTGGGGATTCAATAAGCGTTCTTGTTTCATGAAAAATCACGCTATGATCATCATTCGACTCGTTTCAGGGTACGTACATACATTCGTCACATCATATCGCCTCAATTTTATCTGAATTATGAAGACATTTAGTAACTCGATTGTTTAATTAAGAACTACTGCTCAAAAATGCAGGGTGGTTGTCCAGTTCTGGTGCAGCTACAGCACAGTCCCGTTGAACGTGTTGGTTTCAACGGTGCGTGGTTACCATATGATCATATCATAACACATCCATATATTGTTTTTCACTTTGTATTCATATTTTGGTTTTAATTTGACAGATGGGATCTCGTTGCAAGAAAGCCATCATTGCAGAGAGTGTGAGAGAGTCGTTGCATAGCTGGTGTAAGAGAGTGAAGGCGAGGTCCAAGGCGACCAACTCCATCACCACAAGATCCACGTGTTCGCTCGAATCAATCATAGATGAGGGCGATGAGATCATCACAGTTGGATCTGCCACGCTGTCTCCCTCTTCCTCCTTTGGCCATATGGATGACCTCAATCACCACCAAGATTGTGACCTTGAGAGCTCCTCCATTACCATTAGTGGTCACCTCGACCCCCACGAGTTCTCGTTCCGCCAAACACCACACGACTATGTCGTTGATCAGGACGAGGTGGTCGAAGCCAGGGCTGAAACTACTCTTCTTGATCTACTCAACAACACGTGAATATCTCAACGGACTGGCATGAGAGCTTGTGTGAAATCATCTCAAATAATCAAAATTCATCATGTGGCATTTAATAATTTAGTTGGATACGTGTAATTCGTTTTATATAGAGTTGGATTTTGAATACTACTATTTTCTATGGATCTTGATAGATGAGATGGTCTCACACAAGGCTAAATACGTAGTGGATATGTGTGTAAATGAGGTTGCATTGCACATCCTTGTGTTGAAATAGTTTACTTGTATTTTGCGCAAATCATGCAATATTACAAATATTCTTATATTAAATAAATATTGGGAAAAAAAGATGATAGGAATAGTGAAAGGACCAATGAAAGAAGAGAAAATGAGACACGTGGCGGATGAGGCTGTGCAAACCACACGACATCACTATGTCCCTCTCATCTCATCTCTTTTCATCCCATTCTCACAACTCACAACTCTCTCTGTCAGCCACAACCAGCAATGGCGAGTCTACCGAGCACCATGTTCAGCTCCGTGCACCTCCATAGGGCAGCGGTGGTGGGCTCCACCACCAGGCTCCGCTCCCTCCCAAAATTGAAAGTAAAAGTCGGGCGAGGGGGCGGAGCAACGTGCATGGCGACGTACAAGGTGAAGCTCATAACACCGGACGGAGAGGCAGAGTTCGAGTGCGGGGACGACGTTTACATCGTGGACAGGGCGGAGGAGAAGGGCATTGAGCTGCCCTACTCTTGCCGCGCAGGAGCTTGCTCCTCCTGCGCCGGGAAGGTGGTCAGCGGGGCAGTGGACCAGTCGGACGGAAGCTTCCTCGACGACGACCAGATGAAGGAGGGATGGGTGCTCACGTGCGTCGCTTATCCCACCTCCGACCTCGTCATTCAAACCCACAAGGAGGCTGAACTCACCTTTTAATTCACTTGTATTCTCAATATTGGAGTATTTAAATTACTTCATTAATCTCATTTAACTACGGAGTAAGATATACGTCCAACTACTTTAGTTTTATTTTTGGGTACGGATAAATGAGTCTCATGTCACTCGACCGCACCTCTCAGATTTACTTTAACAATGCATATAGTAAAACATACCCCATATAAATGATACTAGTAAACTCGTAAGTAAGCCTTACAAAATGGCCAACCGATTGAAGAAAAATAAAATGATAGACTCCCCTCCACAAGCAAAATAAATTGTTACTACCACCATCCAATTGAAGAAAAACCGACTTGGCATAATTGGAACTGAAGGTCTTAATTTACATAATTTGAAAGAGCTCATAAGTCATAAGTAAGCATATTTTCCGAACCATGTAATAAGTTGTGTTTTCATTAAATTTACATGTAAAAATGTGAAAAAGAGGAATACAGTAGTATTATTTGGCGTAAATTTATTTTGGAGATAAAAATTGGTTGGATAATACTGGTATATTAATGAAAGAGAAGAGATAACGAAAATGATAAGGAACCACAAAAAGTAGGGCACGTGGCAGATGGAGCGGCGAGCACACTAGTATTTGTAAATAGAAAATGTAAAGACATCCATTTCATAGTTCATTTCTCACCCACACACTGAGCAATAAGGCAATAATAATGGCTAGCCTTGCAAGCACAATGTTCAGCTCCGCCGTGGTTCCCCGGAGGCCGGCAGTCGGAAGCAGCAGCCTTCGGTCGGTCCCGAAGGCGGCGGGTGTAATCGGTGTGAAGAGTGAGAGCAGCAGGAGAGGAGTGAGGTGCATGGCGAAGCACAAGGTGAAGCTGATAACCCCGGACGGAGAGGTGGAGTTCGACTGCGATGATGACGTGTACATCGTGGACCAGGCGGAGGAGCAGGGAATTGATCTGCCCTACTCGTGCCGCGCTGGCTCCTGCTCCTCCTGCGCCGGCAAGGTCGTCAGCGGCAGCGTCGACCAGTCCGACGGCAGCTTCCTCGACGACGACCAGTTGGATGAAGGATGGGTGCTCACCTGCGTCGCCAAACCCACCTCCGACGTCGTCATCGAGACTCACAAGGAGGAGGAGATCGTTACCTAATCTCTCATTTCATAATTACATTTTCTTATTTACATTACACCTGTTTGCTACTCCAATTGCTGTCCCTTCAACTTCCAATTTTAAGTTTAATTAACCTATATAAATGCTACTCCCTATTATTGTTGTTGATCATTTTGCACATGAATATAGTTGTGCTTCCAAAGCCATATCCCCACCTATTTATACATTTATTGGAAATTATAGACAACCAATGAAATTGAGCTTTGATTTTTATATATTTCGTGGATGTAAAAATTGCAATGGAGTATTAGAGTCAAACTAATTATATCAATCCAAGTTTACATTACATAAGTCATTTTAAATCCAACAAATTTAATTATCACTCACATATTTTAGTTATATTCAAACTAGTATCCAGTATTAGAATTCTGTTGTTTGAAGATCACATTTTGCAAATATACCACACATCCCACACGACAAATTTGAAGATATTATGTTTTTTCCAGAAATGGGGATGGACCACGGGACAAGAGTAATGCAAATTTTAAGAAACCACAGAAAACTCAAGCAAGACAAGGAAAAACAAGTTACTTTAAGTGGGAGGAGGGAGTATTACAGAAGCAAATTTTACAACACTGCAGAATGCATATTATAGTATATTACAGAAACCCTTCTTCAAGTTGGCAAGAAATATAGAAAGATAGGAAGGATAAATATCATTGGCCATTTTGTTAAATAAATTACCTTCTTCCTATCGGTACAATAGTTTGAATGGAAGTTAATAAAACCTATCATGGTTTTGCCCCATTAATAGTCGGAGCAATGCCTCTAGTTGTCTTCACATAGGCAGCATATTCGCTGTACGGCATGGTAAACAGTGTACTTTGGTAACGCGTGAGTTGGATGCTCTTTCGCAGTTGTCCGGTGATGGTGCCACTATAGCCTGCCTTTCTTATCAATGAATCAATTGCTTCAACAGTTGTCCACCCTTGCATCATAAAGGGAATGAAATATCACAAACTGAAATCAGGCAACTTGGGGATTCATAAAAATCACCAAATCGTTGTGTCAAACAAGTAAAAGAATATTAGGAATACAATTTACCTTCATGAGCAGCAACCTCAGGCAAGTAGGTGGCGCTTCGCCTTGTATTGTAGTCAGGATCAGTAAATTCAATTATTATCCCATGCTTCCCAACCTGGATAAACACAAAATGAATGCAAATAAACATCAGGCCAAAATCAAGCAACTAGTATATGTTAGCATTCAAAATTGCGCGAGAAATTCACTGATCACATTAACAAGGAGTTTTATAAGCAATGAAGTACATAACCACTAAAAATATACAGATCCATCATGATGAGCAAGGATTAATTGCAGCAAGAGGAGAGTTAAAATGATCAGTCATAGGGTGCGGTTGCAAGCAAACAGATGATGATACAAGGGAAGTGAGCCAAGCCAACACATATAATTTCGTAACAGTTGAATAGTAGTTATAGCACTGACCTCCCAGTCGAGGTAGTCACGAGCAGTTTCATAATTAGTCAGAATGGAAACTGTACATTCTAAGGAAGGCAGTTCTTTAGCTTGTATTGGGGGGAATCGCCGATCCCTGAGGGCACTGAAATATAGAGAACATGAGATCAGTAAACAACCCTATCCAAGAGATTTAGTAATACAGTCAGATGTTGAAAAGTACAATTTCAGCATAAAAGAAAGAAACTAGATATAGATCAGATAAATCCTGAGATGTTGATGTGACATACCAAAAATTGAATTGTAGAAAACATGAGATGCTAATTTCCATTCAGATAAGGTTTGGGTTTAGAAGTTGATTAGTTTATGGAATGTAATACCTCTAAAGAGGTACAAAAGAAAGAGTCCAGGAAAAATCAAAACCTAAAATCAGAAAGGAATAAATAATCCCATACAAAGTGTATGATAATAAAATCATCAAACTCAAGTATTGTTCATACAAGACTCAAACAGTGGAGAGTAGGAAAACATTATAAATGTGTGATGTAAGCTGCTCAACTGATGCCTGACTAATAAAGAGCACATGCCATGCGCTTGGTACTTAAAGTCATGAACGTTGTTTTAAGTACCTTGTTAAAGCATAGTCCCTGAAACCATTAACTATGCAACGAGCTTCCAAAGTGCCTATGCATCCACGTAAACGAGGTTCCCCACCATTGATCACTTTCTTCCAGGTCACAAACAGTGGACTGAAAACAAAGTTTAACGTACACAAAGCATAGCCAATTAAACCATATATTGAAAATTTCTTTTTCTACCATGCATCTTGTTTTATTCAAGACTCAAAGCCAGCCAGTTCAAAGCACTAAACATTCTTTTATCGACCAAGAAAGAAAATTGAAGGACCACTTTATGGGTTCAATAGAAAAAATAAACTAGCAATGCCCAAAAAGCATACTTTTTGAGAGCATTAGTTAGTAGTAGTAGTAGTAGTAGTATATTTTTAAAGATCATTCACCCCAAGCAATCATAGGGTGAAATATTAGCTAAAAACACAAGGAAGAAGGATAAGTGAACGAAAATAGTTAAAATCATAGCCCATTTTTCAGTCCCAAAGTATTGAACACGCAGAAGAGCGGTTTAACAATAAGATATTGCCCCTGCAGCAGTACTCAAGGAAAGTTTCAATCTTTTGCAACTGCCAATAATCCAAAATTAACAAGTTTATCAATCGAAACTTTGTAATTCCAAAACATAAATTGGTTGAATAAGTAGTATCATATAAAGCAGTGATAAAGTAAAGACCCAATAATTTCTGGAGTCAAACTCAAACATCAGACCATAATAACACATGCGCAAAGAGCCAATAAACCCAAATGGGTAATGAAATAGTATATGCTAAAATTAAGCAAAACGAATTGAAGAGTAGTACGCATATAATTAATTCCCACACACAAAATTGCGAAATTAAGGAATTCATACTGTTGGCCCTCATCGAAGGCGGGAGGAGGAGCCTCCTCGTTGTTGTAATGCGCCATCAGAGTGTCGAAGCAGTACACCACCATCTCCCTATTTGCCGACACCATTTTTCTATTAAATTTGATAAAAGAAAAATAGAGATAGAACTTGATCGGAAACCGAATTGGGGGTCCGAGAAGAATCGAAAGAGTGAAAATTTAGGGTGTCGAAATTGGAGAAGGATGTATCGAGGAGCACTCTATCTTCCTTTTGCTGCTTTTCCGGGAATAATTGAAGCTTTTTCTAATGGGAAAAGAATATATATGTGGAAGTATGGAACTGGTGGAAACGAGTTGGAGCTCCGAGTCCGACTAAATAGGTATGGGCCTACATAAATGTGACTTACAAGCCTAGGCCCAATTCATATTTTATTTATTTTTATATCATATCAGGATTTGCTTTAATCCCCTTATTCTTCCATTCTTAGGAGTTGTTCAAATCTTATTAAAATCTAAGTTCATTGGATTTATCATTAGATCTTCACTCATTTTTCATTCAAAATATCTAACTCGACTCCACCCTCTATTTTTAGCCAGAGAACCACCACCTAAGTTTTGTTATGCATTATATTTTCCACAATAAATGAGCTCAGTTTGGTACTTTGGTGGATGGACCAAATAGAAAAATGAGACTATTTTATCTGAGTGATATTTTTTTTTATCTTTTACGATATTTCATTTAGCACGTGCGGCATGTTATAAACTTATACTTATGCAATGGAGTAGTATTATTTACAGCAAAGAATTTGTTTTCGGTAGATATAGACGAAGACAGCTTTGCTGTTTTCTAAAGTTAAAAGATTTTAAAGTAATAAACCGTCTGTTCATTTGTTGAGAAGGCAGATAATAACATTAGGTGAGATTCAACAATTCATGGCTTCTGCTTCCGTAAAACTTGTTGTGGTGTTTTAAATGGTTTTTAAAAGAAAAATTAGAGACTATTTTCATGTTTTATTACGTACTTTGTGAATTAAAATTTACTATAGCAAGTCGGCAACCGAGGATGTTGCCCATGATCTTGTCAACAATTTAAGAATAATTTAAATGAATAATAAAGGTCCAACTTCTCTTCCTCAAGTTAGAGATTAGTCTTGTTGTTTAATGTTCATTTCAATGCCAGTGAAGACACTGGAATGTGCCCCATACAACGATTTTCTGCGTGTTTGGTTTGTGTGTTTCGATTTCTCTTGGGTCCAGGAAAACTGGAGTGAATTTTTTTTATTGTAATTTTATTTTGCGGCTAACTCTATCGTTCAATGATCATGCGATTGCGATTAACTGGCGACTCATCGTCATTCTCATATTTCCCCTTTCCATTTCCGGTGCCAAATATATTTTATTCCTCGGTTACCCCCCTATTCGCGAGTAGGAGACTCACCTACATCAAATTCGCATAGACGAGGAAAAAAATGGTTAGGGCAAATATTCCTATGCATACCCACTCATGCAATGTATGGTTAGTCGAACCCCTTCCTCCTCCAAGGCCTGAACGAAATCATTCTTTATCGTTTTTGTGTACTCTTGTTATGCCTTCAAGCTCCAATGGATTTAGGGTTGTTCGAAGCTACACATGCAAGCCAGAGATTGCCGGGCATAAAATAAAAGGATCAATTCAGAGATGTTCTTGTGAAACGGGGAAATGTTTGGCAGGAGGAAATTGCATATTAGCAGCACCTTAGGGTTTAAATGGGATATGTGGTAATTTAACAAATTTAATGGGGCTGTGACTAATCCCATTTGTAGTAGAGCTTCGAACAATTTAGGCCTTCTTTATCAACAAAGTAAACACAATTTCAGGAAAACTATCCCATCACAATCATATGGAAAAAGCCCTTCATCAAATGAGCCCTAAATATTAGAAAACCAAGATATTGCCATAGTGAAATAACAGGAAGACAACTTGCTGCACTAGAAGGAAAGCAGACGCTCCATCTCAACATATACTACCACAAGTTAGATAGTATTAGTTTCATGATATGTTGACAACTAAATGAATACTACTTTATTTCTATTTTCTCAGCAAACAGAATCACTACATAAATGCTACTAGATGCCAAATAAAGTATTTTCCACAGTCGAAAATATAGAAATATGTTTTTTCTCATGCTGTGTCTCACCACTCTCTACTCAGTGGCAAAATACGATATTGAGCACATACCAGGCTGTATACAAGGAATGACCCCATCTTGCAGATGACTGATGCAGCATTCAACCTGTGCATGAGGCCCTTATATGAAGAATTAGCAACTTTTCTAGTAGCCACAACTAGTTTTAAGTTAAGAGTTTATGTAAAGCTCTTCTTAATCCATTGTTTCTGAATTTTGAATCCTGTATTCTCTCAATCTCTCTTTTAGTTTTTTACTTTCCTCAAAATTTGCCTTCCTCTTCAGGGCTTTCTGCGTAAAGGAGAGAGGAGTTAGATAACAGTATATCATTAGATAATCAGGCTTGAACCAATCTTTAACACACCTCTTGCCGAAAACATTTATCAAGCTTAATTTTTAAATCTGTGCATTCACCAAAAAACTTCCCAAGAGGATGATCTGTATGGCACTTCTGGAAAAGCTCAATGATCTGCAACAATCAAGGCACATTTGTTAGTTCTAATCTGCAAAACCCAACCTCTGATTCTCAACCCAAACATTTTTTATTATCTAGAAATGGAAGGAGAAACTTTAAACAGTTTGGGAAAGCCAATTACAAGTCAAGATCACAAATATATGACTTCTCTACCCCTAAAATCATCAATCAACATTCATTAACTTGACAATTCACCATCAATCAACATTCATTAAATTGACAATTCACCATCAATAAAGAATTCTTAAGACTAGTAGCACTGCACCAGCAGGAAGAAGATTTGTGCAAGTTAATATGAATAATGGTAGTGTAGAAGGATATTTCTTCTTTCTAAATGATTCACCATTCAAAATATGACCAAATGTAACATGTAAATGTATCACCAAATTAGATGTATGAAGACAGCTTGAATCATAGAAGAAATAAGTTAAGCCTAGTGAAATTTTTTGGTGAAACAAAAGTCACTTCCCATAACTTACCTCAGCACACATTGGATGCCTGTGAATTGTCAGAGGAGGATGCATTTTGCACCTTTTGACTATTTGTGTATCTCGAAAGACCAAACTAACTGCACAGCATATGTGAATCAGTCAATTAGATAAATATTTTCCAAGTGAAATCATTCTTACTACTCCACAATATTAGTAAAATGTGTTGCTTGCATAGAATCATTTTTCTTGTGTGTACAAGAATTTGTAAAACAGAAGAATTTTGATGGTTTTGCTCAACTAACACTCCTCATACTTAACAACAGCTCTGATGTTTTCTAAAGTACTCCTTAATTGGCATCAGGTGATTATAATAAAATATGACATATTTTTTGAGCTGCTACATTGTAATCCATTTCACAAGTTTTGTTCGCAGACCCTCTCCAATTTGATCTACATCCCAGCATAAATTCACCCCTATTCCATGTATCCAATAATAAAATTGAATGAAAACAACAATTCTAGCAAATCCCAAAAACAAATAAAAATTCTCAGTCCAGTTCTTCTATCTATTTTTCCTACCAATTCAGGAAGAGTCGAATTGTTAATCACCCAGACTTGAACATAGGAATTGGAATTGATTCATACCTATAACTCCAGAGAAAACAGGCCGAATGTTTACCTTGCTGAACGGCAATGTTATAACGGCGGCTGCTCGGTTCTAGCGCAACGGAGGAGAGATGCTATATACCATATACGTAGTGAGGCCACAGTCGCGGCTGAGAGAGGGCCAACAATGGATGTCTTTCACCTTTAGACCTTTTCCTCACTTTCCGTTTTCTTTTCTTCCAAAACAATTGGGCCGAGAGTAGTTGGGCTCCATTATTATAGTATAGTAAATAGGGCATATTTTGGGATAACTATGGGCATCGCAATGGTGGTCCTCTTGGGCATGCCCAAGCCTCCATTTCTTAGGCATGTCCAACAAAGTTGGCCCTACACATGAAAATTTGGTCATTACAAAGATAGACCGGGAGGTTACCAATTAAAATTATTTTCTAACATTTTTTATTATATTTTAATTTTAGCTAGAATGAAAATTATTTGCCTATAATAATTAAAACACATAGTGCATAATTAAAATAAAAAAAATTATAACAAAATTTTTGTTGTATTGTTATAAAAGGAAAAACTATACAACAAAAAATTTGATATCACACGATCAACACCGAGAACCCATATCACGCTGCGCCCCCTCCTCTACGGTTCCAGACCTCTTCAACCAAATCAGTCTGCAGTGTTGAATGTGATATTTCCCTCAGCATATCGGTGAAGCGCTAAATCAAGTATGCATTACTGCGTGGTACACCCATCTGCAGGGGGTTGCAATACCGTGACTTGTGCTAGCACCATCTTCCGGTGCCCAACGCTCTGCAGCAAAGCCTTCATCATCTATTATCATATTGTGCAATATGATACTCACAGTCATGATGTCTGCAACACCATTTTTGTGCCATTATCGAACCGGACATCGGATAATGGCCCATCGCGCTTGCAGGACTCCAAAAGCCCACTTAACATCCTTCCTAGCACCTTCTTGTTTTTTTTGCAAAATAGGTCTGCTTCGGCCCAACTGGTTGCCGGATCGTCTTGACAAACACGGGCCAACGAGGGTATATCCCATCGGTCAAATAGTATGCCCTGTTGTAGTGCATGCCATTAGCCACGAATCTGACTTGCGGACCCTCACCCCGGGACTCATCATTGAAGAGATGCGACAATTGTAGAACGTTGATGTCGTTGTTCGACCCAGCAACACCAAAATACGCATGCCTGATTCGCAAGCGGTAGTCAGCAACGGCTTCAAGAATCATCGTGGGATGTCGCCCTTTGAAACCAGAAGTGAACTTCCCCTTCCAAGCCACCGGGCAGGTCCTCCACTCCCAAAGCATGCAATCGATGCTGCCTAACATCCCCGGAAAATGATGCGCAGTCCCGTGCATATTTATCAGTCTCTGGCATTCATCGGCCGTTGGTTTACGTAGGTACTCCCCTTTGAAGATATCTTTGATACCCTTACAAAACTGTCTCAGTATCTTAAGAGCAGTCGTTTCGCCCATCTGTAGATATTCTTCGAACATGTCAGCAGGCCCGGCATAGGCAAGCTGCCTAATTGCCACGGTGCACTTCTGATATGTCGACAATCCGAGTCGACCGGTGGCATCATGTCGCAAGGTGAAGCACCTGTACCGCTGAGATAAACACGTCGCAATATGGATGAAGAGTCGTTGCGACATTCTGAATCGCCGATGAAAAATCTCCGGCGGATAACGGGGGTTATCGCCAAAGTAGTCTTCCATGAACCGCTGGTCGGCCCCGGCATGGTCACAATTGATATACCGCCGATGATAGATCGGCCGAAGGACTGCCGCCACCGCCGCCTCCTCCTCGTCGGCTTCAGCTTGCACCGCTGTAACTAGTTCATCAAACTCCTGATCGATCGCTTGTTGAAAACTTTCATCGTCGGAATCCATGTTTTGAAAGTAAATTGAAATCAATTGGAAAGAGTGGAGTTTGGTTTGGGGTAAAAAAATAGAGGAAAAATGATGAATATATAAAAAAATTTGAAAAAAAATAAATAAATTCGGAGGCCCAAGGGCCCGGCTCTCAGCCCGTGCAGTGGCGAGCCGCGCCTCGCGCCCATGGGCCTCGGCCGGGCCGAGAGCTCGCCTATCTCACGTCCACCCCCCTGAGCCGACTCCCCTTCACGCCTCGGTAGTGGGGGGCCGCACATGGGCCGACTCCAGGCCAAGGGCTGTGGCCCTCCCAATGTGGATACTTTAATTAGGGCATCCACAATGGGGTGGACTATAGCCCGCCCTATGCACCGCCACATCAGCATTTTATCCTCCGCCTCTTCCACCTGCAATGGGGCGGACTATAGCCCGCCCTAAGCATTTTATTTATTTTTTGAATATTTAAACACTACAATAATTGGAGAAAACAACTTCATTCCATTGAAAGTTCAAATTTTACATTACGAAATAAAAATACTACAAATCCTCAATGGTCGAAACTATTTGTTAGATATTTTTAACTGCGTGCGCAATAAGGAATATCAAGCTTCCTGGGTCCAGAGAATCCACTAGATCACAAGGTCTAGGAACTCGCAGAACGCTGAAAGATCTCGGTCGTTGGACACACAGAATATCACTTCAAAACTCTCATCCCGCGTATACTAGAATTAGTATAGGGAAGTAGGGATCGATCCCACGAGAACAGATGCGAAATCATGCATTTAAAGGGCTTTTGGGTGGTATGGCTGCTGCCACGCAAATTTGGGTTGAGGAACTTATACTAGGCAAAGGAAAAGAAATTTAACTATATCTAGATCTAAGAACAGGAAACAACCACGTAACACATATTAGCATTATATCATCACTATCTCAAACAAACTTCCTAGATCTAGTAATATTCAACCTAATCTAGCTAGACAGACTCGATGCATGCAGTGGAGACCATTTTTCCTAAAATAGAAGTGTACTACCAAAAAGCTGCAAAATAACCAACTTTAAGCCTAACTACCTTCAAAACGCAAAGCATCATCGGAATTTAACTGAAACATGATGAAAACAGAACAATGATAGTAACTCAACGACGACCAACAAATCGGACGTCAGAAAAACGCCGAGAAACCCAACAAAAACTCAGATCTCTATCTCCTAGATGAAGTAAAGCAAAAACGAAAACAGAAATTCAAAATCCATGCACAATTCAGTTCTCCTGCTCAGATCCACACTTCAGATGCTAAATCCACTCCGGATCCAAGCATCCGAGACAAACTCCGATCAAAATCATCTCCATAACTACAGATTCGCCGATTCTCCACAGATCAACAACAATAACCACAGATCAACTCAGATTTCTCAGATCAAGTACATAAAACATCCAACACAGAGAATAACAATCAACCTCCGAAACAAACTCCTCAAAACATAAAATCAACATAAATCAACACAGAATCAACACCATCATGACGTAAAATAAAATTCATAGATAAACAGCAAGTAGCAAACAGATATTCGACTTCGAAACGACAAAACATAAACGCTGAAAAGTAAATGATTGTATCTTCGTCCTCCTTGAGGACGGTGTTGCACAAATTTCCCGAAGATGAGACCACTATTCTACTCCAAAATTCCCATTTCCCAAGTGTGTGTGTGTGTGTGTGAGCTGAGAGCTATATCGTATATCTCATGTGTGTTGCATTCTCCTCCTTATATAGACGTGGAAGTGGGTCTAGCAGGGGCTCTTTTGTGTGAATAGTCTTCTTTGCCCTCAGCTTCGGACTCCCCTCGTCTAGCCATTTTCTTCCTTGATTCTGCTCACTTTTCGACTCCTTCCTTCGCTGGTCCACTGCCTCCAATTCTTCCTAGACCTGGCGAATTTCCTTCACACACCTGGCTTAAACAATGTGTTAGACCCAGTAATTAGTGATTTTTCGTCACATAACCGATGCATGAAATTAGCCTTATCACTCTTCCAAACTTCTTCAATCATGTAGTTCATGAGCGCCGCATGGTCTTATTGGCTGCGCATTGAGGTCTGTCTCTCTAGAACCTCATCGAAGCCCATCGGTAATCCTCGAGCGACAGGCGGGGTCGCCGTGCTGGAGCTAGATACGACTTCATCATCGACCCAATCGGTGACATATCCAACTTCTTATTCGACTATCATGTTATGCATGATGATGCACGCATACATGACATCGGCGATGACTTCCTTGAACCAGAAACGCGCCAGACCTTTCACTATTGCCCACCGCGATTGGAGCACACCAAATGCCTGCTCCACATCCTTTCGCGCAGACTCCTGCTTTGCCGCAAACAAGATTCTCCTATCACCCATTGGGCAGCTGATCGTCTTCACAAAAACAGGCCACCTTAGGTATATGTCATCGGCCAAGTAGTACCCCATATGATATCTGTGGTCGTTAACAGTGAACCCGGTGGTCGGGCCGTGACCCCTGCATTGATCGGCGAAGAGGGTGGACGAGTTGAGTACGTTGATGTCGTTGTTCGACCAGACTACACCGAAGTATGCATGCCAGATATAGAGGCGATGGTCAGCGACTGCTTCGAGGATCATCGTCGGGTGGCTGCCCTTATAGCCACTAGTAAATTGGCCTCTCCACGCCGTCGGACAATTCTTCCACTGCCAGTGCATACAATCGATGCTTCCTAGCATTCCAGGGAAGTCGTGCACCGTCTCGTGCATCCTCATCAGGCTCTGGCAATCATCAGCAGTCGGGCGTCGCAAATATGTGTCGCCAAAAGCCTCCACAACTCCCCTACAAAAATTCTTCAGACAATCGCGTCCAGTTGTCTCCCCGACGTGAAGGTACTCGTCGGACATATCGGTTGTGGTGCCATACGCCAACTGCTGGATCGCAACCATGCACTTCTACAACGGGGTAAATCCGGGTCTGCCGATGCCGTCTTCCCTATACTGGAAGTATTCATCACGTCCTTCCAACGTCCGGACAATGGGGAGAAAAAGATCTCGCCGCATTCTAAAACGGCGGTGAAAAACCGTTGGGCCCCACCGTGGTTGCTTGGCAAAATAGTCTGCGACCAGACGTTGGTGAGCTACGTTGTGCTCGCGGGAGACATACGTCCGACGTCGAATCGGCCGAGGGACCCGGGCCGCCTCCGCCTCCGCCGCTGCACGCTCGCGCTTCATTTTTGCCAAGCATTCCGCCACAGCATCATTAACGCAATCGAACAAGGCCCGAGTCAAGCCCCGTCTACTGCCAATTGATATACTCCAATCGTCGCCGTCGGGATTCATTTTTGTAGTGAGAAAACTGGAAAGGGATGAGAGAGATGAGAGAGAAAAAATAGGAGATGTGAAATTGGAAGATGGAAAATGGTAGAGAATCGGGGTGTTTAAATAGAAAAAAAAATTGGAAAAAAAAAATGAAAACACGTGTTATCGTCCGTCGCATTGTCCACGTCGCCCACAGTGGCGAACGATGCATCATCTGTCGCATCGTCCGCCTCATTGTGGATGGCCTTAGAGTATAAAGGAAACAGTGCATATTCATTATACTAATGAGATTAATGGCTCTAGTTTGGGATAACTCAATTCATATTTGGAAGAAAAAGGGTTTTAGGGAAAACCCATACCATTAACTAAAGACGTGGTTGAACTTTAAAGAACTAACAAAAGATGATCAACTACGTCAACTATGCAGTCCATATCAATTAATTATTTAAGATTTTATAAATTCTCTCTATATTTCCCTTAAAATAATTTATTGCTATATTTTATTTGAAATGGTAGATTTAAAATATTGATTATTACTCACTCTGTCCGCGAATATGAGTTCCTTTTTTCCATTATGGCCAATCTGTGAATAGGAGTCCCGGTTCATAATTACCATAAATAATAAAGATGTCTCACATTCTACTAACTCATTACACTCATGTTTCATTTAAAACTAATATATACTTCCATTAACTTTTTTCCACCCACTTTTCTTAACATTTTTTAAAATTCGTGCTGAAAAAATATGAGACTCCTATTAGTGGATGAAGGGAGTAGTTTTTAGTTAAACTTATTATTGACATTCTAAATAAGGCGATTAGCTTTTTGGTAAGTTAATTCTGTTTAAGGGATTAATTATACGGTTCTTTATTATTTCCATCTCGCTCTTTAATGCTTTTATTAAATTTAGACCAATGTTTAAAATTAGCCCTCTACATTTTCCCTAGTCACACTATGACGTGTCTTCGCTAGTGCTTTGAACTCTTTAAATTTACAAAGGTTTTTGACTTGTGATGCATCAAATAGACTTGGACTAACCTCGAATAATCATCAATAAAAGTGATGAAGTATTGATAGTCACCCCTAGCTAGTGTTTGAAATGGACCACACACGTCTAAGTGAATGAGATCTAGTAACTTCTTGGCTCTATTACCTTTAATATTAACACTACAAAAAAACTCGCGCTTTAGTGACGGAATTTCTGTCACTAATCAGCGAAATTTAGGTAAATAACAGATTTAGTGACAGATTAAGTACTGACAGATCCGTCAATTATAAGCTTATTAGTAAAAAACAATTAGTGGCGGAAATTCGTCACAAAATTTACAATGACGGAAATCAAAGGCGGCAGCCATGGTAAATTCGGATTATTGACGGACTATTCTGTCACGAATTAGTGACTGACATTTTTCAGTTGCTTATCCGTCACTAAACCCTGAAATTTCCGCTGCCGTAACTAATCCTGTCACTAATCAGCGTTTTTTTTTAGTGTAAAAGATCTTTTGGCCATCTCGTTTTCCAAGCAAGATTCGCAAGTTGGAAAAGATTCTAAATTAAGTCCCTCAAATGAGCCAAGGCTCGCCAACTTTTTGATCCTTCTCAAATTGTCATGTCCAAGTCTTAGATGCCACAACATATCTTTCTCTTGCGCGAAACTGATATGTTATTCGACTCAACAAGATGATGTATCGAGTGTATGGTATATAAGTTATTTTCCATGGTACCATGACAGATAAAATGATTGCCTCTCTTTATAATGCAAGCATCATCAAAAGAAACAGAATATCCATAAAAAACAAGTTTAGAAATCAAAACCAGGTTCCTTCTAATTCGAAGGTATCAATAAAATATTGTTCAATATTAAAACTCTATTACTAGAAAAGTGAATATAAACAACTCCAACTGCAATCGCTCCCACTCTAGTAGCATCCCCCAGATGGACAGTGATCTCGCCCCCACTTAGTTTTCTTGATCCCTGCAAAAGAGCAAGATAAAAACACATATGATCAACGCCTCCCATATCTACTACCCATTGATGGGTAGAAACAATTGCTAAGTGAGTTTCAAGAACATGAACTTGGTGTATGCCTGAATCACTTTGACCTTTTCTCTTTTTGGGGCAATCAGGTTTCCAGTGTCTCTTTTCACCACACTTGAAACATTTTCTAGTTTTCCTTGCTCTAACCTTCTTTGCCTTTAATCCCTTAACGGCCTGTTCCGCTTCGCTATCCCTTCTTGGTTTAGTGACCTTGAAAGTGGAGGCGTGGTCAACTAACATGGCGTGCTTAGCTTGGACATAAATGCCTTCAGAATTTTGAAGCTCAGTTAGAAGCTCAGCCAAGGTGAATTTTTGCTAAGTCATTTCATAGTTGACTTTGAACTGCTGAAAACTTACATGAACTCTAGAGTTTTGTGTCCATTTGAGATTCTAGATCAATTGATCCTCCCAAGACCTCAATTTGATTGAGGTGGCGCATCATTTCCAGGGCATAGTCCCTTACACCTTCTTCAATAGTCTTATTCACAAGGCTTCTGATTGCTAGAGATCTAGCAGATCGACTCTGAGTCCCAATGAGGGATTAAAGGTTCTCCATGATATTATGAGTGAATTCATAGGAATGATGCTGATGTTGAAGTACAATTGTCATAGACGCCAAAATGTAGCACTTCGTCATCTCATTTCCTTTTATCCACTTTCTATACATGGCCTTAACTTTTTCAAAAGCATCATCAGCAAGTTTTCCGGACAATCAGTTTCAAGCACAAACTTATAATCATCGGTTATGAGAACAATGTCCTAATTACGTTTCTAGTCTACATAATTCGGCCCTCGAGTTTATTTACTTTCAAGATTACAGATCATGGATTGAGCGGCATAATTGATATTGACTGAGAATAATAAAAAGTATCCATCACACAACTATATATGATAAAAGAACATAAAAATCATAAAACATTCAAGAATCGCATATACTATTAAAACGCTAAATAAACAAGTACCAAATGATGTCATGAATTATTTAGATTTAAAATAAAATCTTGGTCACAATACCAACAGAGAGTCTAGAGACCATAAGAATGACATGATTGACTAATATTTCCTAAGTTAGTACCATAATTCTAGTCCTCAAGAATTTTATCTTACTTTAAATACTCCTCTAAAGAAAGGTCGTACGCCACTCAATAAAATTCTAAGACCATAGTTAAGTTTCAATATTCGAGGAGCCAAATTATGTAAACTAGACACGTAATCAGGACATTGTTCTCATAACCGATGATTATAAGTTTGTGCTTGAAACTGATTGTCCGGAAAACTTGTTGATGATGCTTCTGAAGAAGTTAAGGCCATGTATAGAAAGTGGATAAAAGGAAATGAGATGGCGAAGTACTACATTTTGGCGTCTATGACAATTGTACTTCAACATTAGCATCATTCATATGAATTCACTCATAATATCACGGAGAACCTTTAATCCCTCATTGGGACTCAGAGCCGATCTGCTAGATCTCTAGCGATCAGAAGCCTCGTGAATAAGACTATTGAAGGAAGGCACACCCGTAAGGGACCATGTTCTGGAAATGATGCGCCACCTCAATCAAATTGAGGTCTTGGGAGGATAAATTGATCTTGAATCTCAAGTGGATATAATACTCCAGAGTCTTCATGCAAGCTTTCAGCTGTTCAAAGTCAACTATGAAATGACTAAGCAAAAATTCACCTTGGTTGAGCTTCTAACTAAGCTTCCAAATGCTGAAGGCATTTACGTCCAAGCTAATCAAGCCATGTTAGTTGACAACGCCTCGACTTTCAAGGTCACTAGAAACCAAGAAGGAACGGCAAAGCGGAGCAGGCCACAAAGGGATTAAAGACAAAGAATGGCAAGAAGAAGGTTAGAGTAAGGAAAACTGACGAATGTTTCAAGTGTGGTGAAAATGAACACCAGAAGCCTGACTACCCCAAAAAGGGAAAACGTCCAAGTGATTCAGGCATATACCAAGTTCACGTTCTTTAAGCTCACTTAGCAACTATTTCTACCCATCAATGGGTAGTGGATATAGGAGTAACTTATCATGTGTGTTTTTATCCTACTCTTTTTTTAAATCAAGAAAACTAAGTGAAGGCGAGATCACTGTCCATCTGGGGGATGCTACTAAAGTGGGAGCGATTGCAGTGAGAGCTGTTTATATTAGCTTTTCTAGTAGTAGAGTTTTAGTATTGAATAATATTTTATTGATACCTTCGTTTAGAAGGAACCTGGTTTCGGTTTCTAAACTTATTTTTCATGGATATTCTGTTTCTTTCGATGATGCATTATAAAGAGAGACAGACATTTTATCTTTCGTGGTACCATGGAAAACAACTTATATATATACACTCTACACATCATCTTGTTGAGTCGAATGACATATTAGTTTCTCGCAAGAGAAAAACTTCTTCACATGATGTGAATGATGTACTTGTGGCATCTAAAACTTGGACATGCCAATCTGAGAAAGATCCAAAAGTTGGCGAGCCTTGGCTCAATTGAGGGACTTAATTTAGAATCTTTTCTACCTTGCGAATCCTGCTTGGAAGACATGAGCAAAAGATCTTTTAAGATCAAAGGTAATAGAGCCAAGAAGGTAATAGATTTCATTACTCAGACGTGTGTGGTCCATTTCAAACTCAAGCAAGAGATATATATCAATACTTCATCACCTTTATTGATGATTATTCGAGGTTAGCCATAGTCTATTTGATGCATCGCAAGTCAAAATCCTTTGAGAAATTCAAAGAGCTCAAAGTAGTAGTGGAGATGCATCGCAAGTCAAAGTCTATTTGATTATTATTCGAGGTTAGCCAAAGTCTATTTGATGCATCGCAAGTCAAAATCCTTTAAGAAATTCAAAGAGTTCAAAGCAGTAGTGGAGATGTGTCATAGTGAGATTATAAAATTCTTACGATCTGATCGTGGAGGCGAATACCTTAGTGATGAATTTTGGGGCTACTTGGCAGAAGTTGGGATTGAATCCCAAATAACTGCATCTGGCAGACCTTAACAAAATGGGGTTGCAGAAAGAAGAAATCGGACATTTTTTTGAAAATGGTTCGATCTATTATGTGTTATGCCCAGTTGCCTAAGTCTCTTTGGGCAATTTTCGTTGTGCAATATAAACATGCTATTGCGCATCAATTCAATTTCATGCTTCAACACGTATAAACATGCTATTGCAAAAATAATTACATAATTTAGTAATTTAATATTAAATTATGATATTGAATCTTACAAGTGTGATTCTCCAAAGAATCAAAGTGGCATGTTACTTCTCCATGTGTAGATCTTGAAGCTTTATTGCAAAACCAAGGATCTTCTAACCTATGACCCAACTCTGAACTCTAGATCTAACTTCCTTGTGGGAGAAATCTATTAGAAATTATAAGGATCTTGAAGGAGAAAACAAGAGAAACCAATTGTACACACTTGCAATTTTCAAAAACTCCTATTAGTGAGGAGATCGAAAATTTGCTAGTTTGGAGGCTAGGTTTAGGGTTTTGTGTAGTGTAGAATGTCATACCTCTTTCATCCCTATTTATAGAGTTTGTGATGTCTAGTTTAGGTATCTATGGGGCTTGGATTGGGCCTCCCCTATTGGACCTTCTTTACTAATTAAATTATAATTCATAATTTAATATAAGGCCAATGAAATATTTCTTGTGTCACTATAGAAGAAATACTGACCGCCCATTCAATCCGTGATTACAAGCAATCCGAATTAACCTTTTTAATATACTAGTTCCCGTGTTTGAGACTTTCGATATCCATCAATTAATTTATAGTCTGCTATGGACTTTAAATTAATTAATTTTTTTCCCAAAGTTTGTCTAGTATGAGATGTATATTAAATAATACACTTTGCTTTACTATTATTCTTGGATTAAATCCAAACAGACCCGGTTTCCGAATAATAGAACTTTTCTCGAACACCTATTGGGAATATAGTCAAATCGCGAAAGCACACGATTCAATGTAATAATAAAACTGACATCGTATTAGTTATTAATTACTACTACTACCCAAGATATCAGGAATATTTGGGTTGCGAAAAACCCGCACTTACGAATAAGTCAAAGCAACATATGATTAATAACGCATGTCCAATATTATTACAATTGTTAAGAAATATTAAATCTCCAAGACATCGTCTTTCAGTAGATAATAGTAAAGACGTGTCTATTCTTTAGATCCTTTCAATGTTACACCACACTAGTGTCACTAGTCATTCTCAAGGTAAATATGACTTTTGGATTGACACTCCAACCTTTTGCGATAGGTAGTCAAAGTCTATCTAGATTGTGAAAATATTTTACTTCTATAAGGTTTTGACTGAGTCACCTACTGATGATCTGTTCCACGATCCAGCTTTCATAGTAGAAGGCTTACTAATTTTAAAATTCTATTGAGTTCATGTGTTGCCTATTATTAGCACACGGTTTGAAGTTTTAATTACATGAAAAGCATCGGTTAATAACGTGTCTCAATTCATGTAAAAATTCAATAGGTTTACTCCAATAAATAAATGCAAACTAATTCCTAAAAATATGTGTGGCAGAAGGTTTCAAAAAGTTGTGAAAAGGACGATTGATTTAGTATAACATCTTGCACAGGAAACTGATATAAAATTGAGATTTTACTTTTTTATAATGGAAATTGAATATAAAATTGAGATTTACCTTATGCATTAGGAGTTAGGACATGCACGGCGCCTCTAATCTTTCCCGATGTTATTCCTTCTAATAGATTATGTTGGAACTTAATTTTTTGGAGAAAATTGTGGTGGTACCCAGAAAGAGAAATGTGAGGAGGCGGTTAAGATTCTGGCTAGGGTTTATAGACGCATTTATAGAAAAATGAAATTCAAATTTAATCCCAAAATTGCATTTTTGCACTTTTTAGGCATCTAAACTCAAAATTTCATTAATCCAAAAATGCATATTGGACTTTTAGGCATCTAAACTCAAAATAATACACAGTAAGTATTTGAAAAATATTTTAGGTCAGTTTTTCAATTTTTTACTCGCAATTGTCAATTTTTTTTATCTTTTGTCTCCTCTCTGTCCTTTTATTTTTCTCTATCACCGCTCATCTCTATTCTTTCTTTTCCATTTTCATGTCACTATTTGTTGATTTGAGATATGCTAAATATGTTACTCTCATAGAAATATTAATTGTATCAATATTTTATAGTACAAAATGAGTTTGATGTATGGTTAGAGAGCCTCAGCGTGAATTTTCATCAATTCTTTGAGCTTTCTTGCATGGTAAAACTCAATTCTCAGCTGGATTTAATGATTTCATTTATGCAAAACCATCACTGTACGAGTCAATTTTATAGGAGATTAGTATATTTGAGTTCAACGCTAGTTATTATAAATTTAATTGGTAATAACTTTTTAACTTTCACATCATAATTCATTAATTAAAATAATTTTAATTAATATTTTTCTAAAACTCCTTTTTTATATGTTAGTGTTTGAGAGAATATCTATCTATCTATACATATATAAAAATATATATATAAAAGGGGAGTTTAGGAGAAAATAACAAGAATGTCATTATAAATATTTTAATGAAGCTTAGTTTAACAAGAATGTCATTATAAATAAAAAATGAAGTTATAAAATAACAAAAATGTCATTATAAATGTTTTTTGTCCCACATTTTACTGACTGGTCAACAATTATACAGATAACTCACTGAAAAGGCGAAAACCATTAAGCACCCCTAGCTAAAACATCAGACTTCCATACCTGATAAGATTTCATTTAACAGTTCAACAAACAAGCTCTTCGGAAACATTGTTTAGTCCTAAATCACTTGCATAAACGACATGGGCGTTGAAGGCAAATGTAGCACCAAGCACCTGCTTATCGTTGAGTCAATCTGAATCGTATCTTTTCTTTTCTTTGTGCTTCTTACTCTTCCTCTTGTCATCTGAATCACGTGAATGTCTCTTCTCCCGCCTTTCATGTTTATCGCGTTTCTTCTCCTCATGCTTCCTTCTCTTTCTGCTGGATTCGTCTTCCAACTGTGTGTCTTCATTCCTTGAAGATGTGGTTCGAACAGGGATGTTTGCCTTTTCAACTGGTTCAGACTTCTTTTCAACCGGTACAGACTTCAAACTGGATGGCAAGCTTGATTCTTCCGAAGGACCTGATGTTCCCCTGCAGATGGGTTCCATTAAAAATGAGTTATGGTCCTACAAATTTTATCCATCAAATACACATCCATTCATAATCTGCTTTTGCCTAAGTTTTTACCATATTCTAGGTGGGTTTCAATAAAAACCTGCTAAGACCACAGAACAAATAAAGGGTATTACGATACCATAATCAGAAAGCAAAATGGATATATAGTGTAGTAAAATACAAAAGGCTAATATTGACATTTCGGTTTTAATTAGTATCCTCAGTGGAAATTTGATATCAAGTTTTCAGATCATACCTTGCAAAACCAAGACCTTGAACTTGAGCTGCTTCTGCATGTCCAGCGCCCAAGTCTTCTGCTGTAGAACCACGCTTCACGAGTTCAGCAAATTCATGTTTATCTAGCCGATTACCTTGGGATTTCCCAGAACGTTTTGGGGCTAATCCCAGAGCTTCCCTCATGGCTTGCTCTTCTTCCTCCTTTATTCTTCGAATCTCTTCTTTCATTGCCTCCGCATTAGCACCATCAGATTTCTTATCACGAGTGTACCAGTGGAGGTCTTTCCCTGCAAGGATATTAATAGAAACAGTTTTTATAGTCACAAGGTCCAACTAGAGTATTACTTAACCCAACAGTAAAAAGTTGATGACAAAATAATGACATAGATAGTCTCTCAAATGACACTGAAGTGCCGTGTACAGCATTAATCTTAATGTTAAGGAGGGTTCAACGAATATGATCAGCTACAAATTCCATATTTGATTAAAACCACAATTGACAGCTTCCTAATCCACAAATCAGCAACATTAACAATTGGCTATGGTATTAATTTTTTTAGGGCGGCTATAATGCTATAATGAATATGCAAGCTCAACAAATTAGGTAAATAAAGCTACTTTTTTCATGTATATAAATGCATTGTATTTTCAGCGTCATTAATCCAACTTTATCATAGTAAATGTGATTCCATTAGTTGCTGCTGATGAATGGAGCAATAGGGGAAGGGGAAGAGTGTTACCTTTCTGCCATCTACCAACAGGAGCCTTGAGACTATGACCAATATAATTTTCTCTATGTTTATCAACTTTCACCTCATCCCAAGTAAATTCTGCATGTATCAACAAGAACGATATCACATACCATTATCATTTATCAGTGATTAATGATTACTACAATCTCAAAAGACACACTAGAAACAGAAAGTACGTGGAACAAGATGTCAAGATCAAAGTAACATCAGTTCAGATGTCTTTAGCCTCAACATTAAATCAGACTGATACTACTTCAGTTCACAACTCTGCAATGCTTTTCCATCTGATAACTAAGATGATGTAGATAAAACTGCACTTGAATAATAATACTGCAGTCTACGTAGTAAGTAAACACTAAACCATACTGATCCTAAAATCATTTCAGATCGTAATGATCAGCCTAAAACATACTCCCTCCATCCACAAAAAATAGTCTCATTTTTTGCCATTTTAGAATGTCCAAAAAAGTAGTCTCATTTCTAAAAATGTAAAAGTTTCTCTATCATACTTGGCTCACTTTTTCACCTCTCCCATACTTTACCCACTTTTTCTCCCTATCTCTCTTACTTTACCTACTTTTTCTCCCACTCAACTTTACCAATTTCTCATTAAAACCTATGTCATTCACAAATGGGACTATTCTTTGTGAACGGAGGGAGCAATCCTACTAATATCTCCACCCACTCAGGAGTCGATTAGTAGTTTAGTACTGTATGCAAAACATTCTCAGTATCTCAGCTTACAAAACAATCTAAATCTCTCATCTCTCCTAACCAATAAATAAAGTTGCAAACACAGAAAATAACCTAAATAATGCCGTTGCGAATAGCTAAGATCATAGTAGTATTCAGAGCAAGTACCAAACCCATAAATTCAAAAAAAACAAAAAAACATAGACAGATAGTTACAGTTAATCCAGTTCCATTGGCCGGAAAAGTCAGTCAATAAAACTTACAAATTAAACAACTCACATACCTAACTAAGTTGCCCCCAAAATTGATTATACTTTTCATATACAAGAAAATTTCAGCTTCTTTATACATAAGATGTTGCCGATATACAGAATTATGTTGGCAATTTTATGATACAGGGTTAAATAATAATGCAAAATTGACAAGCAAAAGAAACCTTCCTAAATTTGTAAGAAAATTCCAGATCTAACAGGTGAAAATATGTAGGGGAATACCAAACAACGAATTATAAATTATAATTAAAAGTCAGGAAAACCTAAAATTTGGGGGGTGTGAGAAGGAAGAGAGAGCTTACGATCACGACCGCCACGAACTCCACCTCTTGTCGGATGATACATAATTGTTGATTAGAATCAGCTTTGATTGCGTGGGTGTGGTTGTTCAGTGCGGAAGATGATCGTCAGAGACGAAGGAAGGGATGCAATTTCTTCTTTAATTTGTTTTGGATATATGAAGAATGGTAAATCCGCCTATTTGCAGAATAGCCCCCAAATTTATAAATTATTAGCATTGTCATCATGTGCTGAGAAAATATCCACACACATTGCTCACATATCCATCAAATTTAAAAGTCATTCGGCGGCTACGCGTTGAGCATATAGCAAACAATTCTTTCGCCTTATATTAAAATAATACTGTTTGCTTGTCGCTTAAAAGCACCATCTCAAGGGGGTGTGATCGAGTGACATGAGTCTCGTCCATCTTTAATCAAATGGTTAAAAGATTGATCTCTGTCTTTGGATATGGAGCAGCTTTAAATTCTTGGGCTAATTGTTTTGGGCTAGCTGGCCCACCTCTGTCCACCCATTAAGGTGCATACAAATCAGGGAGATCGTTGTTCCCAAACAATTCTGCTACTATTATATTGCGTTTCAGATCTTCTTGTTTTGAAGTTATTATGGGCGATATGGAGCAGCTTTAAATTCTTGGGCTAATTGTTTTGGGCTAGCTGGCCCACCTCTATCCACCCATTAAGGTGCATACAAATCAGGGCGATCGTTGTTCCCAAACAGTTCTGCTACTATTATATTGCGTTTCAGATCTTCTTCTTCTGGAGTTATGAGCGATCGTTGTTCTTCTGGAGTTAAGTCTCTCCTAGCCATTAACGGAGTAAGGATAGTTGTCTTGATGTTCCGTTCCTGAATATCACATTCCTTTTCACGTGTAACTCTCATTTCACGCAGTACTATATTGAAATTATTAGGAATTGTATATGATGGCGTGGGAACTTATTTGCCTTTTCTTTTAGCCTTGGCCTTAGCCTTAGCTTGATCACTAACAATAGGACGTTGGAATGTTGAAGAACGACTCTCAGTCTCAGGAGTGGAGTCGATTTGAGGTCCTCCTTCATCACTAGTCCTCAACTTTTTTGAGCTCTTGTGACTTTCTTCAAGACTATTTTTATCTGGCTGGAAACTACGCGTTGAACTGGTGCTATTCAATTTCAACTCCCACTTAGGATTGTGTCTCATCAGGGGTGGCAAATTGTGCGTGTTGTGTCGTTATCGTGTCGACACGATAACAACAAACACGAAGATGGCCCGTTAAGAAAACTCCAAACACGAACACGAACACTACCCGCTACCCTCAGACACGAACACGACACGAACTCATTAACAACACGAATCACTTCGGGTCAACACGACACGATAACAACACATACATGACACGACACAATAACGACACTATAATAATATTATTATAATATATTAATATTACTCCCTCCGTCCCACAAAGATTGTCCCATTTTCCCATTTCCGTCCGTCCCATAAAGTTTGTCCCATTTCACTTTTACCATTTTTTATGGTGGACCTCATATTCTACTAACTCATTCTTACCCACATTTTATTATAAAACTAATACTTTAAAAATAGGACCCATATCCCACCAACTTTTTCAACCCACTTTTCATTACATTTCTTAAAACCCGTGCTGAATCAAAGTGGGACTATCTTTGTGGGACAGAGGGAGTATTTCTAATATTAAATTTTAAATTTAAATTTTAAATTTTTAAAATTTTAAAATAAATAAAAAAATAATGATATTATGATATATTAATATTATTTCTTAACGTGTAACACGAACACGACACGACACGACACGAAGTTTTTGTGTCGTTATCGTGTCGACACGATAAGGATACAAACCCAGTAAGCTTTGACACATACCCATTAATTTCGTGCGTGTTCGTGTCGTGTTATCGTGTCGTGCCAGAAATTGTCAGCCATACTCATCACCTCCTCAAACACCTTTTGGTGAGTAAACTTGCTCTTACCATACAGCTATTGAGCGGTTTTCTCAATGTCCTCTTTAGACTGGTTACTCGTAGCTCGATCATGTGCATGTTTGTATGCACCATTCCACTTTGAGACATTTGTATTGAGTTATTTATAAAGTTGTCTCAATGACTCCTAACTTCTTTGTTCGTCCATTCTTGGATTTTCTTTTCTTGTTTGCTCATATAGATCAAGAACATTTTGTAATAGACGGGCACTAGTTTGGTTGGTGCCAATAATTGTATTCGTGTTCACGAAACACCAAGCAGACATTAATGCCATATCTTCTTTCTCACTCCAACCATGTGGAGTGTTTGAAGCACCCATGTTGATTTTTGATATGTCTTAGCTTGATTGTTGGTTTTGAAATAAACTTTGAAATTGATCACAATTTGATAAATCATCAAAGTTAGGGAAATTATCTTGAGAATGATTAAAACTTTAGGAAGAGTTGAAGTTTTGGGAATGATAGAAATTTGGAGAATCGGAGAGTATATTATTCTCATCGTCTTCCATAGTTAGCAACAAAGGAAACTAAATAATATGAAATTCTATCAAACAAGAAGGATTATAGGAGTAGAAAAGATGAAACTTTTTTTATATGCAAAACTATAACAAATGTGGTCACTATTTATAGAGAAAGAAAAATTATGAATTACAAATTCACCTTTCGCCAGTCTTTTCCTCTCATGTTTCTTAACAAAGATAATCAATTTCCTAAAATTTGTACTCCATCAATTTCCCAAGACACCGAGCATAAGATTTCAGATACTCTCTTCGTTCTGTAATAATCAAATTTCACTTTTACTATAAATAGATCTCACATTTCACTAACTCACTTCACTCATATTCTGCTACTCCCTCCGTCCGCCATTAGGAGTCACATTTCTTGGTGGCACGAATTTTAAGAAATGTTAAGAAAAGTGGTTGGAAAAAAGTTAGTAGAATATGTGTCCTACTTGTATATATTAGTTTTAAATGAAATGTGAGTGGATGAGTTAGTGGAAGGTGAGACCATATTACCATTTATGATAAAAGTGAACCGGGACTCTTATACGCGGACGGACTAAAATGGAAAAATGAGACTTCTATTTGCGGAGGGAGTATAAAACTAGGATAACAAAATAAATCTCATATTCTACGACCTTTTCCAATTCACTATTATATTAAAACTCGTGCTCACACCAAATGTGACTGCATTAACTTTTCCGAACTCAATTTTCTCTTAAAACTCCTGTTCACATCATGTGATTGCATTGATAGAGTACTACTATAAAATAGAGTAGTTAGGGCTTAATTGAATCTGTAACAAATCACCTAATCATTTCCGTTCACCCCAACAAAACAAGAACAATGGCATTGAGATCACTCGCTTCGCGTGTTGGATTACGAGTGATGATGGAGGGGAACTTCCGATCGTCCAGTTACAGCCTCCGCTACTTGAGCGATGGTAAAGGCCGTGTCCTCAGCGAAGAAGAGCGCGCTAAGGAAACCGTTTACATTCAGGTTTCCTATCTCTCTCTCTCTCTCTGTTGGATTTGCATAATTATGATTATGTATATGTTCAATTGGATTGAAGAAAATGGAGAGAGAAAGGTTGGAGAAGCTCAAGAAGAAGGCGGATCTGGAAAAACCTGACAAGGACAAATCCGATAAGGTCATTTTTTTTATAGCTCGTCTTTCTCATGATGTTTGTTTCCTTTTGATTTTTAAAAATGCACTACTTCATTTGTCAAAAAAATTTCCTGGATTAATTAGTACTATAGCCTCATTTGCTTGACAAGAGTATCATTAAACCCTACACATAATTTACATCTTAGATTGCTCTGTTAGCAACATTCCAAAAACTTTTTCGATCACTGTAATTGAACATTCAGTTGTCATGTTGACATTTGTGTTCTGATCTATTTTTCTAAAACATGAAACCAAATAATGATTGAATCTAAGAATTATAGGCACATTGTATCAATGAAGTTGAATATGAAAACCATTGTGGCTTCATTTGATCTTTAATCTCATTTTACTAGTATTAAATACTCCCTCCGTTCCATAGTAATGGAGGTGTTTCTTTTCGGCATGGAGATTAAAAAAAAATATGTTAGATAAGTTAGTAAAGAAAGAATAAAATGGAAAATGAAAAAGATAGAGATATGAAGAGAGAAAAAAATACTCCTAAGAGAGAGTGAAGTAGGTGTATAAAATGTGTTGACTTTTACTAAAAAGAGAAATGACTCTATTACTATAGAACGTACCAAAATGGCAAAATGACTTTATTACTATGGAACGGAGGAAGTATTTAATAAGGGACGTGCTAGCTAAACTTTACTTGTTTGTGTTTTGATTGAAGGACACCGACAAGAGCTGAAATTGGACGTCGGACTAGCGATTCTCCTGGTTTGTTTCCCTATGAGAACATACATAGATCTTGTTCAGGCTATGGCTTATGTACTAAAGTGACGCGACTAGTTGGTATTGTCCATTGACTTATGAGAGATTCTTATTTCAATGTGATTGTATCTGACTATGTTTCTTTGAGTTAAACTTGAATCCTTTATCTCCAATTTGCTTGTGTTTCATATCATATTATCCCATAGTTTGTTTTAGCCGTGACGTCTTGTTTCCATGAATGGTGTTTTATTAAACCTGAAGAAATGAAGCATGATACAAAAAAAAAAAAAATGGATCCAGAGTAGAGGTGTGTGTCTATGTAAGAAACAATTGAAATCTTGATATCTAATTTGTAAGTGATATTCAAAGGTGCTAGATTTGTGCATTTGTTGAAACTGGAGATGCCGATAACTAGCTTTTTTCTACTGGAAAATGAATGGGTGTTGGAGACCTACCATACTCATACCCATACCCAAACTGTGGTGGTTGTCGATATTGTCCATACCATAAAATGGCATGACAAAGAAGGTGCTGGAACTCTCTGGTGGCACCTGATCAACAATCGAGCAGCCTAGTGGATGGGTTTTGCAAAAGAAGAAATCTCTACAATCAACTGCTCCACAACAACAATTGCTCTGTTGTTTTTCCTTTTCAGAAGGTTTGCATCTACCTGCCTTCATTTCTTCATCAACATGGTTCCTGGGCTGCTTGTCAACTGATAAAAGCTGGACTGATTTCTGTAGAGTTCACTTTGTACCATAGAAATAGACCGTTTAGGATTGACATGGATTTTAATGTGTAGTGGAAGGTAAAGTAAGAGAGAACGAGAAAAAGTAACCGTGTATCCATAAAATGGACATGGACTTTTTTTATGAGATGGATTAAAAAGAAAATATGGTCTATTCCTGTGAGACGGAAAGAGCATTAAATATTAAATAACACTCCATTTGTCCACTATAGGAGACTCGTTTTGACTTGGCTTGGATTTTAAGAAATGTAATGAAAAATAGATAAACAACGTTAGTGGAAAGTGAGTTCTACTTTAAATCGACTCGATGATTCCATATTTAATCTTGGCATGATCAATCCCACCATCTCCCTACTTGTGGTTCCTGTTAAACTACTGTATTATACTATCACTGAAGGTGCAGCAGCCCATTTGCATGTCGTTAGTTTGATAAATTAATCATTGATCAAGAGATAAACTATATTGAATTCAGACAGCCCAGAGACAGAAAAGATAGGTCATCACTTCCTGTGATATTATCGTCATTCAACTTTGACAACATCAACAAATTAACAAACTATGCTTTAAATTAATTTGTACAGATCCATCATCTTGTCATACATATAAATTCACCCCCATCCAAATAAGTATTGATGATGCTCTATATAAATACATAATTAAACTCCAACAACCATTCCCATAAACAAGAAAATGTCCCTGGTCTCCTTCCTCGTTCCCCTCCTAGCCCTCCTCAGCCTCTACAAGGCACACGCCGGTGACCCGGACATCCTCACCGATTTCGACCTCCCGTTAGGCTCGGCCAACATAACCGGAGACAGCTTCACCTACACCGGCCTGAGGGCCTTCATCGGGGCCAACCCCAGCAACTTCACCGTGTTCAAAGCAAGCATGGCCGAGCTCCCCGCCCTCAACGGGCAGAGCGTCTCCTATGCCGCCCTCTACTACCCCCCAGGAGCTGTCAACCCGCTCCACACCCACCCCCGGGGGTCGGAGCTCCTGTTCCTCGTGCTCGGCTCTCTCCAGGTAGGCTTCGTCAACACCACCAACTATCTCTTCAACCAAACGCTCCAAGCAGGAGACATGTTCGTCTTCCCCAAGGGCCTCGTCCACTACCAGTACAACGCCGATGCTACTTCCCCGGCCATCGCGCTCTCTGCGTTTGGCAGCGCCGCAGCAGGCACGGTTTCAATCCCCACCAGCGTCTTCAACACTGGCATCGACGATCCCATCCTCGCCGCCTCCTTCAACACCGACGACGGTACCATTGATAAGCTCAAAGCTGGACTTTCTCATTAATAATTAAGTTTCCATTGTTCACCATTCATCATCGTTGTGAGATGTTTTGGAATAATCTCCTTCTCCCTCATCATTCATCTGCTTTTTTTTGGCATAATCTCTTCAAGACTTGCAAAAATAAGTACATGGAGTAAATTATTTACATATGTGAGTAATTACAATTAAAAGAGAGAGATATTGAAGAGCACAACTTACAAACAACTCCAAAATTTTGAACTAGTAATACTCCCTCCGTCCGCAATTAAATGTCTCATATTTGATCGATATGAGTTTTGAGAAATTATTTGACTTTATGAAGTAAAGTAGGTAGAAAAATTAGTGAAATGTGAGATCTATTTTTATATATTGATTTTATAGTAAAATGAGAGTGAAATGAGTTAATGGATCCACTTATCAAATACAGTAAAAGCGAAATAGAATATTTAGTGGTGGACGAACGAAAAAGGATAAATGAGACATTTAATGGCGGATGGAGGGAGTATTATACAACTTAGCATAAGATATGCATAATTGTCAATTGGACTGGGTCTATCCATCCCAGCGCACTCAAAAGTGGTATGGGCCGATCCACTAACAAAATGAAGTGGACTTGAACTAGGTTCATTGGTTAAAGTAAGGTCATTTATCAAATTCATGCTCAGATTAAAAATAATAAAAATTTAATTGAACTTAAAATAGCATAAGTCTAACTCTTTAAAACATGTAAATTTCGTATTTATCCATATCAAACATGCGCATAAACGACAAGAGTCCACGTTATCGCGACTCAAATTTTCAAATTTAATGTTTGTAATTCTAAATATTAGGTATTTTTGTTTGAAAATAGCTCAAATATGTAGGATAATAAGCTGGATTACTTTTAATTGTTATATGACACAGTAACACATTGGTTTAAGGAAATTTGGTTTCAAATCAAAAATACAAAACAATTAAATCATGATTGTTAGGATATATACCGCAAAAACATGCATTTTGTGATATATGTACATGTTAATCTTTATTTTTATATGATAACAAATATTTTTGTCTAAGTGTTTGTTGTTTTATATCTTCTATTTTTAACAACTATTTATATGATTCAAGCAAACATGCCTAAGCCTTTTGTATTGTAGATTGGTGGTCATGTCATTACAAAATATCTCTTGTATCTTGCAAAGTAACTTTTCTAACTTTTCACAATTTAGATAAAATTTAGTGATCTATAGTAAAATGTTGCAATCTCAGTCTAAAAGTTTCCTAACATAGAGTCCATGGTAAGATAAGTCTTTATTTCTGAATCTTTTTGTATAACATTTAACATATGATTTGACTTATTTATCAGTCAAGGTTTTTCATAACTTCAAAAAAAAAACATGATATCTTATGTAGTGGTATGTTTTATGATGCTAGGATTTGTTATTGCACTGAATCATGCCTCAAGTTAGTTCAGATTGATAATATTCCCAACAAATGTTTAGACAGATTTTATACTATGTAAACCCAACCGATTGGAATTCATTCCAAATATAATAAACAATATTTTGAATTGTACCATTCTTAATAAAAGTATTTTAAATTAATTAAGTTTGTAGTGTCACTACAAAAAAAAAAGGCAGTTTGCAAGCACAAATTTGCAAGCACATATGGTGCTTGCAAAACCTGGCAGAATTGCGACCAAAAAAGCGACCAAAATGCAAAAATAGATGGTTGCAAATAAGTTGCGACAACTTCTTCGAGCAAACTAATTATGCTTGCTAATTTGCGAGCACACGGTGCTAGCAAAATTATGTTTGGTCGCAATATCGACGAAATGCGAGTAAACTAATTGTGCTTGCAATTTGGTCGCTGTTTTGCTAGCACACTTTATATATGGGAAGCACCTTTCTTGCTTGCAAAGTGCTTGCAAAATGACTATTTATGCTTGCAAAACAACTTTTTTTTTTGTAGTGTGTACTTAAATTAATTAATGGATATTGGAATCATAAACACAAAAACAAATTAAATTAAAAAAAAGTCTAAATTACTCGTAATTTGAATTTAGATGAGTTATCAATATTTCTACAATGATAGGAAATAATATTCTATTGAATTGAAATTAAACTTTAGCTTAATTTAATTAAAATTAAAGTACAATAGATCGACCAATCCAATCTTCTTTGGTCTTTTATCTGATCTAAATAACTCTATAAAAAGATAATTGGATCAGAGATAAAAAGCCATACCCTAAATATGCAAAGTCATGGCCACTGAGAGAAGGCTCCTTGTTAGGAGGTTATTTTCTATATTTTAATATCATAAATCAAAATAACATCGTTTAGTACAAGTAAGCATCACCCAGTGAACTATATTACCATCAAACTACTACAATAATACTAACAATTTTATAAACGCATGCAACCATTATAAAATTGTGAAACGATTATAAACAATATAAACGTCATAAATTTTTCTTGCTTATTTTCAAAATAGCATCAAATACTTGACCAAAATTTTCAATTTTCAGTTTTTCTAAGAATTTAATTGATCTATCATGTATAAGAGTAAATTTAGTAGTGTGATAGTATGACCCTTAAATGTTGGTCCAGTATGCTCTATTAGTAACCAGCCCAAGATGCAACTTGGGCTTGAGCCCAACTCTTTGAAAACCCTAGCTACGTGGCCGCTTCTGGTGGGGTGTTGATGTTGAGTCTTTTATATACTCCCAGCCTCTCTTTCCTCTCCCTAATTCGATTCTGCCTCTTTCTCTTCTCTCTTGAGTGGTGAAATTAGGGTTTGTGTGCTTCATCTTCTCCGGTGATCTCTCTGTGCTATAAGCTTGAGAGTGTGATTCTCTCCCTCCTCTATTCTGCGTGTGTATATACATTGAGTCAGTGAGTGAGTTGAGTGTGAGGGAACTCCTGGTTTCTGGTCAAGATAGATTGACCTAGTTTGGTGGTTCCTGGAAGTCTGGAGACTTGAAGTGTGGTGTTTGGCCGTGGCTTCGATCCCTGGGTTGTTATGCAACAAGCGGTTGCTGGATTTAGGGTTATAGTGGATACGGTGGAGCGGATTTGTCAACTGCTGTTGTATAATTGTATTCTCCTAAGTGTGGCAAATCGATCAGTGAACAAGGGATTGGAGGGTCGGATAAATAGGCATGTGCAGTTGTACCTATTGCAACCTGAGCCTATTTGATTTCTTACTTGATTTCTTGTTTCTCTTTTAGATTTTAACTGTCAGTGACACTATAATTGGAAATCGAAAGTTTTTGATATGTGTGCTAAGTGTTTCAGGCTTGAATCTCTAAGGTCTGGTGTTGCTTGAAGATTAAGTAGTTAGATCTTGTGTAATCTTGTATTACTTGTAACTGTTCTGGGCTGATTTAGACCTTACAGTTGTAAGAAAAACATGTGGAAATGTGAGAGGTCTAATCCTTTCATTTCCTTAAGACCTTTGGTCTTTCATATGGTGTAACCTCCAAAATGTTTATGGAGTGCCTTAATACCAAGACCTTTCATGTAGGCTCCCCTTTCCTATAAATAGATGGAGTTTTGGGAGATGAGAACACACCAACAATCATTCTCTCTTCTCTCTAAGCTCTCAAACATTCTAGTTCGCATCTTAGGAGCATTGCATAGCTCGGTTCTCGACTCCAATTAAAGTTCGCCGGAGCCTACGAGTTTGAGGTGCTTCAACTCGGTAGGAGGAAAGTCGTTTCATCTTTGGGGACGTTGCGCCAATCCGTGAGCACTAGCCGGGGCGTATCTCGTCTTGCGGAGAGAGGGTTACCTCGACTCGACTTGAAGAAGACAATAGTTTACATCTTGTTCTCTTATTGTATTTGTGTTTTATTTACCTTCTAGTTTTTGGTTCTTTTGTAATAGCAAAGTTGCCCGTGTAAAGGCTACACTATTTCCAACAATCGCAAGACGAGATAGTGTACTCTTGCCGAAATCATGTCGACCGAAGCTGGAGGAAACATAAAATTCAAAGCTGGAATGAGCAACAAACAGACGCAATGTCGATGCGCACTGAAGTGATTAATTTCTTGAGATCCATTCTCTTGATAATTGTGTTTATCGTTTGTCATTTGACAAGCAAGATCAGTTTTGACTTGGTAGTAATAATGCATGTGGCGTTGAATATACCAATGCACATATGGTTCAAGATAATTGTGTACTTATTGATGGAGACAATATTGTGCAAATTATTTGAACGTGTTGTTATAAACAACAAAGATCACGAGGTGGTCGCAATGGTCTCCGACGTGAACCATGGTAATAATCCAAATGAATGGTTTGTTGATACGGGTGCCACATGTCATGTGTGCTCTGAGAGAAGCGTTTTTTCTACTTACAAATCTGTTGGAGGTAGAAAAGTACGCATGGGAAACCAAGCCTCTTCTGGGGTGGTTGGTGTGGGTAACGTGTTCCTAAAATTAGGATCTGGAAAAGGTTCTTACCCTTAAGGATGTGCTGCATGTCCCAGACATCCGAAATAATTTGGTGTCAGGCTCACTTCTAGTAAATCATGGATTTTCACTAGAATTTGAGTGTGAAAAGGTTATATTAACCAAGTATGGAAAGTTCATAGGTGAAGGTCACCTAGTGAATGGGCTTTTTGAGCTGAATGTTATGGTCATTCACCGTGGAAAAACAATAAGCAATAAGGAAGATGACACATCTTCTTATTTGCTTGAGTGCTCTGATTTATGGCATAAAAGATTGGGACATGTAAATCTAAATGCTATAAAAAGATTAGTAAATCTTAATTTACTAAAAGTTGATGAGTTTAATTCACAAAAGAAATGTGAAGTCTATGTTGAAGCAAAAATGACCAAGCTGCCGTTCCGCTCGGTAGAACGGAGCACCAAACCTCTAGAGTTGATCCATACAGATATATGTGATTTAAAATTTGTGCAAACTAGAGGTGGTAAAAAGTATTTCATCACATTCATTGATTATTGCACAAGGTATTGTTATATTTACTTATTAAGAAGTAAAGATGAGGCAATTGAAGCGTTTAAAGACTTCAAAAATGAAGCCGAAAATCAACTTAATTGTCGAATTAAGTGTGTTCGAAGTGATAGAGGTGGTGAATATGTGGCGCTGTTTGCAGAATTATGTCATGCAAGTGGTATAATTCACCAAACCACAACTCCATATTCTCCTCAGTCGAATGGTGTTGCTGAGCGCAAAAATCGAACACTGAAAGAGATGATGAATGCTCTGTTGATTAATTCAGGATTACCCCAGAACATGTGGGGGGAAGCTTTGCTAACCGCAAATTACATCTTAAATAAGATTCCACTCAAAAATAGGGATGTGACTCCTTATGAATTGTGGAAGGGAAAGAAACCTTCATATACATACCTCAAAGTGTGGGGGTGTTTAGCAAAGGTACAAGTGCCGCCTCCAAAACAAGTTGCAATTGGCCCTAAAACAGTTGATTGTATCTTTATTAGATATGCATTGAACAGCAGCGCATGTCGCTTCTTAGTTCATAAGTCAGTTATTCCCGATGTAGCTGAAGGAACAATAATTGAGTCAAGGAATGCTGTATTGTTTGAGAATGTGTTTCCTTGCAAGAAGCAAGATGATCATTCTAGTGAAAGAATGATGGATGAAACCACTAGTTCTAATTCTCCAAAAGTGACGAGGACAAGTCCTGAGGATGTAGAACCAAGACGTGGTACAAGAATTAGAGTTGCTAAGACTTTTGGTCAAGACTTCATAACTTTTATGTTGGATGGTGAAGCAAAGTCACTATCAGAAGCATTGTCTGGCCCAGACGCAGTGTGGTGGCTAGAAGCTATCAACAGTGAAATGGAATCCATTATGCTAAATAACACATGGGTGTTAGTAGACTTTCCGGAAGGCTGCAAGGCCTTAGGATGCAAGTGGATTATGAAAAAGAAATATAAAACCCGATGATACTGTAGGTAAGTACAAAGCTCGCCTAGTGGTGAAAGCTTTCAAGCAGAAAGAAGGGCATGACTTCTTTGATACTTACTCACCTGTTACGAGAATAGCTTCCATCCGGGTGCTTCTTGCGATTGCTGCGTTGCACAATCTTGAGATTCACCAAATGGATGTGAAAACTGCGTTTCTGAATGGTGATTTGGAAGAAGAAATATACATGGAGCAACCTGAAGGGTTTGTTGTGCCCGGGCAAGAACGCAAGGTATGCAAATTGGTAAAGTCTCTTTATGGGTTAAAGCAAGCGACGTTGCAATGGCACTTGAAGTTCGACAATGTGATGTTGTCAAATGGATTCACTATCAACGAGTGTGATAAGTGTGTTTACATTAAGAACACAGATAACGGGTTTGTTATTGTGTGTCTGTATGTTGATGATATGTTGATAATGGGCAGCAATAGTGCCATTATTAACGAGGCAAAAAAAATGTTGAAAAGAAATTTCGATATGAAAGATATGGGTCTAGCTGATGTGATTCTCGGAATCAAAATAGTGAGAACTAATGAGGGAATTGCTTTAACGCAATCTCATTATGTTGAGAAAATGCTTAAGAAATTCAACTCGTTTGATTATAAGCCAGCAAAGACTCCCTTGGAGCTCAATGTCCATCTAAGCAAGAATATGGGTGAGCCTGTTGCTCAAGAAGAGTATGCAAAGGTTATAGGAAGTTTGATGTTTATCACGAACTGTACTAGACCAGATCTTGCTTGTACGGTGAACAAGTTGAGCAGATTTACGAGCAATCCAAGCAAGGAATATTGGAAAGCTTTGTGCAGAGTTTTGAGATACTTGAAGTATACTATTGACTTTGGATTGCACTACACAAGATATCCCCAAGTACTTGAAGGGTACTGTGACGCAAATTGGATCTCTGATTCAAAAGACTCATTTTCGACAAGTGGGTATGTGTTCACTGTGGGGGGGGTGCTGTTTCGTGGAAGTCGGCGAAACAGACGTGTATTGCTCGCTCCACCATGGAATCAGAGTTTATCACTTTGGATAAAGCAGGGGAAGAAGCCAAGTGGCTCAGAAATTTCCTAGAATGTATTCCATGTTGGAAGAAGCCAGTGCCCAGAGTAGTGATACACTGTGATAGTAAAGCAGCTATAGGTAGAGCACACAGTGGCTTCTATAATGGTAAGTCTCGACACATTCGTCGACGACATAATACCGTAAGGCAGTTGATCACAAGTGGTGTTATCGCAGTTGACTATGTTAAGTCAGTGGATAACATAGCGGATCCATTAACAAAAGGTTTAAACCGTGATTAAATGCATAAATTGCTAAAAGGAATGAGACTGAAAACCACATCTTAAAAGATGAGATGGTAACCCAACCATACGATTGGAGATCCCATGGGATTGGTTCAATGGGAGACAAAGCTATACAAATCTAGTTGTAACACTCAGAAGATTTTTATCTTCGCCCATTCTTTAGAAAGCATTGAGTGTTGTAACTTGCACGTGGTAAGAGGCTAAGTCTTTTGACTTTTAATGATTCTTGAAATCTCAGGGAGATGAAGTATGGCAGGATACTCATGAAAGAATCACCTATGTAAGTGAGAAGTGGGGCCGCTTCGTGTGTGCGAGTCACTTATGAATTCCAAAGAGGTGTTCCACGGCCGAAACGGACACAAACGTGAGAACTGATGGAGTTGAGACAATATTGTGTTGATGCTATTGACTAGGCATACACCAAGGAGGAATAGTTCAAGGCATCGCGTCCACTAGCCCGCCGGTATGTCCGATAGTGTTGACTATGGAAGGTTCAAAACCACAAGTTACCTTTCCAAAGACAGTATCGTTTCTCGAGAACTGAGCAAAGAGTCTGCATACATGCATTTGTGTCTGGTGTTGGTTTGAGCTTGCAGCGCTCTAACCAATGTGGGGGATTGTAAGAAAAACATGTGGAAATGTGAGAGGTCTAATCCTTTCATTTCCTTAAGACCTTTGGTCTTTCATATGGTGTAACCTCCAAAATGTTTATGGAGTGCCTTAATACCAAGACCTTTCATGTATGCTCCCCTTTCCTATAAATAGATGGAGTTTTGGGAGATGAGAACACACCAACAATCATTCTCTCTTCTCTCTAAGCTCTCAAACATTCTAGTTCGCATCTTAGGAGCATTGCATAGCTCGGTTCTCGACTCCAATTCAAGTTCGCCGGAGCCTACGAGTTTGAGGTGCTTCAACTCGGTAGGAGGAAAGTCGTTTCATCTTTGGGGACGTTGCGCCAATCCGTGAGCACTAGCCGGGGCGTATCTCGTCTTGCGGAGAGAGGGTTACCTCGACTCGACTTGAAGAAGACAATAGTTTGCATCTTGTTCTCTTATTGTATTTCTTTTGTTTTATTTACCTTCTAGTTTTTGGTTCTTTTGTAATAGCAAGAGTTGCCCGTGTAAAGGCTACACTATTTCCAACAACAGTGGCATCAGGGCCACGGTTGGAGTTCAGCCGAGGGTACGGTGTGTTTTCTGGTAATACAAGGGATCTCTATTTCGATCTCTTGCTCAGGTATTGTAGTTTGGCTTCTCTCTCTTGTTTTCTCTCTTTTCTCCTGGTTCCGCTGTGCTGTCTCTGTTTCCTGTTTGGTTTTGATTGAATCTCTTCTTCTCTTCTTGGGGGCAGTGGAAGTTTTAAAACGTGTGGTTGCAACAGAGCTGAGAATCTCTGTCAGTGACCCCCTGCGCCCTCGAATAATCGAGTGTTTGTGAACTGGTAAATCCTGACCTTGATGCACTGTTGTGTAACTTCTTGCTGTGTTTGTTATTGTGAAGAATAATCATCCATCAACTTTTGTCTTCGCTTAATCTTTCTTCTTTTACTTCTGTTTATTTGTGGCCTTGTGGTCTTTGGGTTTTTCTATAATTTCTAACCTCCCCTTTGGCCTTGTTCCCTTCAATGGGAAAACTGATTTCAGTATCTGGAAGGAAAAGCTGAAATGTGTTCTTGTTCAGCAGAAAGTCTACAAAGTTGTAGATGGATCTGTTATTGAAGATGCTACCAAATAGGCTGAGATGAATGAGATAGCTTTATCTACTATTTTCTTATGTTTAAGTGATCCTGTTATTAGAAAAGTTGGTGTTGTTGAGACTGCTAAAGCTCTTTGGGATGAGCTTGATGAGTTGTATACTGAAACTTCTTTGTCCAATCGCATGTAATTGCTTGAAAAACTTTTTAAGTACAAATTAGATTTGTCTAAGGACATGGATGAAAATCTTGACTGTTTTTCAAAGCTTGTGTTAGATATTTAGAGGTCTGGGGACAAGAATATTAATGATTATACTACTATTGCTCTTATAAATGCTATTCCAAATTCCTATGGTAATGTTAAGGCTGCAATTAACTATGGGAGAGACAATGTCACTCTTGATACGATTGTTAGTGCCTTAAAATCAAATGAACTAGAATTAAAGGAGAAATCTGACACTAAAGTTGCTCTTGATAAGGCTTTCCAAGTCAGGGGTAGACCCAACACCAAGTCAAAGGATAAGCAATCCAATGATAAGACTTCTGACAAAGGAAACAGGAAGAATCACAGGAGTAAATCAAGATCCTCCTCCCAAGACTACAAAAAGTCCAAGAGGTGTTTTAAATGCCATGAACTTGGACACTTTAGTAAGGAGTGTCCATTGAAAAAGAATAAAAAGGTTGATTCTGACATGGTTGCTAGCCTTGTAAAATCTGATGATGAAAAAGGCACTTGCTTTATGCACTGTGATGTTACATCCGTAAATGTTTCCCTGAACTCAGGATTCAACAAGTCAGAATGACTTGTTGATTCTGGGTGTACATATCATATTTCTCCCTACAAGGATTTATTTTCTAAATTAACTCCTGTCACTAATGGTTTTGTGTCTATGGCAAACAATAAGCAGTGCAGGATTGAAGGCATTGGTCAAGTTTGCCTGAAGTTTGACTCTGGATCTATCCATACCTTGAATAATGTGAAATATGTGCCTAGCCTCTAGTACAATCTCATGTCTTGTTCTGCACTGGAGTCAGAAGGGTTAGAAGGCAGATGGGGAAATGGGGTGATGAAAATCCTTAAGGGTTCCTTGTGCATGTTTAAAGCTGTTAAGAAAAATAATCTTTATGTGTGTTCAGCCAAGCCCTTATGTGATTTACCTGTTATCAATGTTGTTAAGAGTAATTCTACTGTGCTTTGGCATAATAGACTAGGATATATGAGTGAGAAAGGCATGCATATTCTGTCCAAAGATGGTATTTTATCTAGTAATGAGCATGCCTTTACCTTTCTGTGATACATGTGTAAAGGGAAAGCAACATAAAGTTGTCTTTCCTTCTTCTGTGCCTACCTGTTCCAGCACTGATGTTCTTGAATATTTACATGCTGGTGTTGGGGGGCCTGCTTCTGTAACTACTCATGGGGGTGCTCTTATTTCCTGTCTATTATTGATGATTTTTCAAGAAAAGTTTGAGTCTTCTTGTTGAAAAACAAGTCTGTTGTCTTTGAAAAATTCAAATATTGGCTGTGTTTAATTGAAAACCAAATTAGAAAGAAGGTTAGAACTCTTAGAACTGATAATGGCCTGGAGTTTTATAATCAGCAAATGGATGATTTGTGTTCTAAGTTAGGAATAAGGAGGCATAGGACTGTCCCCTACACCCCTCAACAGAATGGTGTTGCTGAAAGGATGGACATGACTTTATTAGATAGAGTTAGATGCCTTCTCTCTTTAAGTGGTTTGTCAAAAAAGTTTTGGGGAGAAGTTATTACCACTGCTGCTTACTTGGTTAATAGATCCCCCTCTGTCCCTCTAAAGGGAAAGTGTCCTGAGTCTGTTTTTTAGGGTAAAAATATTAACCTTTCATATCTGGGAGTTTTTGGATGCAGTGCATTTACACATTCAAAGACTGATAAGCTTGAACTAAGGTCCAGGAAGTGTGTCTTCTTGGGCTATCCTGATGGTGTGAAGGGCTACAGGGTGTGCCTTAGAGAAGAACCAGGTTTCAAAGTTACTGTGAGCAGGGATGTGATATTTAATGAATCTGAATTCCCTTGTTGTATTGATTCTATTAAATCTAAGCCCAATGGTACCTCAAGTGAGGTGGAGCACTCTCCTGATGAGGTGGTGCCCACACCAATTGAGGTGGAGGGTTCACTGACCTCTGAGCCTGTACAGAATAAAGGTTTTCTGCAGGATGAGTCTAAACCTGAAGAACCCCAATTGAATGCTGATGAGACTCAAGATGGTGCTACATCCAGACAATCTGATGTTGTGAATGTCCCTCCTGATTATGTCCTGGCCAGAGATAGGGCAAGAAGGGAAAATGTTAGACCACCCAAAAGATGGTCTGATGAAATGAACTTGATAGCTCTGGCCTTCAATGTTTATGAGTCATATGGTGATGAGCCCCAGTCATATAAATAGGCCCTTAAGTCCATGTTTTATCCTAAGTGGCTAAAAGCCATGAAAGATGAAATGAAATCCTTATATTTGAATAAAACTTGGATTTTAGTGCCAAGACCTAAAGATTGTACTATTGTTGAGTGCAGGTGGCTTTTCAAGTTGAAACAGGAGCTAAATGGCTTGAGGTACAAAGCCAAACTTGTTGCCAAGGGCTTCACTCAACAAGAGGGGGTAGACTACCCAGAAATCTTTGCCCATGTGGTAAAATTTACAACTGTTAGGTTAATGCTTTCATTATGTGCTTATTTTGACTGGGATCTCAAACAAATGGATGTGAAAACTGCTTTCTTACATGGTGATCTTGATCATGTGTCAACCTGTGGGGTTTGTTGACCCTAAATACCCTGATCATGTGTGTCTCTTGAAGAAGGCTTTGTATGGTTTAAAACAGTCACCAAGGAGATGGAATATTAAGTTTGATCAGTATATGCAGAACCTAGGCTTTTCTAGGAGTGTATTTGATCATTGTCTATATTTCAAGGACCTTAATTCTTCTGCTCCTGTTTTTCTTCTCTTGTATGTTGATGACATGCTTATTATAGGTCATGTACTTCTGCTATCAAACATGTTCAGAATATGCTTTGTACTAACTTTGATATGATGGACTTAGGAGATGCTCAAAAAAATTTGGGCATTGACATTGTGAGAAACAACAAGAAGAAGGAGTTGACTTTAAACCAAAGCTCTTACGTAAGAAAGATTCTCAGTAAGTTTAATATGGTAGATGCTAAACCTTTCATTGTTCCCTTGGCTGCTCATTTCATCCTTAGTAAGGATCAGTGCCCTAAGAATGATAGTGAGATCCAAAAGATGAAGAGTGTTCCTTACTCTAATGCTATTGGATCAGTAATTTACTTGATGGTGAGCACAAGGCCTGACATTGCTTATTCAGTGTCATGCCTATCAAGATACATGTCCAATCCTGGACAGCCTCATTGGGAAGCTCTAAAGTGGTTACTGAGATACTTGAAACATACTGTTCATTATGGTTTGAATTTTTCAAGTGTGCGTAATACTAACCTTTGTGGTTTTGTAGATTCAAACTATGCCAATGACAGGTATAAGAGGAAGTCCACTACCTCTTATGTTTTCACACTTGGTGGATCTTGTATAAGCTGGAAGTCACAATTGCAACATATTGTGGCACTCTCCACTACTGAGTTTGAGTACATTGCCATAACAGAGGCAATGAAAGAGGCTTTGTGTCTAAAAGGGGTGATGGGTGAACTGAAATTTCTCAAGCAACCCATTGTTGTTTTCTCTGATAGCCAGTCAGCTATACAAGTGTGCAAGAATCCTGTCTTTCATGACAGGACCAAGCACATTGATGTAAGGTTTCACTTCATCAGAGACATAGTGGAAAGAGGTGAGGTTCAGCTGGAAAAGATTCACACTCATCACAACCCAGCTGATATGGGGACTAAGTGTCTCTCAGTGGAGAAATTGCTATCCTGCATTCGAAAACTCCACATTTACTCTGGCTAGGTAATATGGTCAGGTATAATTTTCCTTGTTTATCTTTTATTATATACTTATGTATACGTTTGGTAGAAAGACTGTGGAAAAGGGTGTTTGCTTAGTCCTTGACTTAGCAAACACCAACAGGCAAGGATGAAGAGCACATGTCGAATCTCTCACTGATCTGATAAGGTCCAAGGTGGAGAATTGTAATAGTATGGCCCTTAAATGCTGGCCCAGTCAGCTCCATTAGTAACCAGCCCAAGATGCAACTTGGACTTGAGCCCAACTCTTTGAAAACCCAAGCTACGTGGCAACTTCTGGTGGGGTGTTGACACTGAGTCTTTTATATACTCCCAGCCTCTCTTTCATCTCCCTAATTCGATTCTGTCTCTTTCTCTTCTCTCTGAATCTTGAGTGGTGAAATTAGGGTTTGTGTGCTTCATCTTCTCCTGTGATCTCTCTGTGCTACAAGCTTGAGAGTGTGATTCTTTCCTTCCTCTGTTCTGCGTGTGTATATACACTGAGTCAATGATTAGTTGAGTGTGAGGGAATCCTGGTTTCTGGTCAAGATAGATTAACCTTGTTTGGTGGTTCCTGGAAGTCTGGAGACTTGAAGTGTGGTGTTTGGCCGTGGCTTTGATCCCTGGGTTGTTCTGCAACAAGCGGTTGCTGGATCTAGGGTTATAGTGGATAAGGTGGAGCAGATTTGTCAACTGCTGTTATATAATTGTATTCTCCTAAGTGTGCCAAACCGATCAGTGAACAAGGGATTGGACGGTCGGATAAATAGGCCTGTGTAGTTGTACCTAGTGCAACCTGAGCCTATTTGATTTCTTACTTGATTTCTTGTTTCTCTTTTAGATTTTAACTGTCAGTGACACTATAATTGCAAATCGAATGTTTTCTATCTGTGTACTAAGTGTTTCAGGCTTGAATCTCTAAGGTCTGGTGCTGCTTGAAGATTAAATAGTTAGATCTTGTGTAATCTTGTATTACTTGTAACTGTTCTAGACTGATTTAAATCTTACAAGTAGGTAAGCAAGCTCCTTTTTTATAAGTTCCATTGCAAGCATTTCTACCAGCTACTAAAATACGACATTATAAAAATCATGATAACTTTATGAAATAGTACATTTTATACACGGACTTTAAGATTAAAGCAAAAATTGTTTAATTGAAATCTCTGAAGAAAAGAAACTGTTGCTATCTAGATAAATAATCTCTCCATAACTCTCTTTTCTTTAAAAAGTGTTTTAATTGGGAGCCGCAAACGCTGCCCCTTTTAATTTCGGTTCCTCCCAAGTTTAACCAAGTTGCCGATTGTTCTCCGTGTCCCATTTCTCTTTTCTATATATACACACAAAAACACAGTCAACCATAGTAAGGTGATTAGACAGAGAGAGAAAAGAAAAGAGAATGGGCAGCCGTCCTCACTCCTTTTCCAGCTTCAAATCCTACCTCCACGCCCTCTCCGACACCCCAAACCGCCTCCGCCGCCGCGCCTGCTCCGTCTCCACTTCCTTAGAGGAGACCAACCGCGTCCGCGCCCGCTCCGGCTCCGAACTGAAGCGATCCCTCGCCTGGCACGACCTCATCGGCTTCGGCGTCGGCGGCATGGTCGGCGCCGGCGTCTTCGTCACCACCGGCCGCGCCAGCCACACCTGCGCCGGCCCCGCCGTCGTCCTCTCCTACGCCATTGCCGGCCTCTGCGCCCTCCTCTCCGCCTTCTGCTACACCGAGTTCGCCGTCGACATGCCCGTCGCCGGCGGCTCCTTCAGCTACATCCGCGTCACCTTCGGCGAGTTCCCCGCCTTCCTCACCGGCGCCAATCTCATCGTCGACTACGTCCTCTCCAACGCCGCCGTCGCGCGTGGCTTCACCTCCTACCTCGGCACCGCCCTCGGCCTCCCCGCCAACGCCCAGCTCCGCTTCACCATCCACTCCCTTCCCAGGGGTTACAACGAGATTGACCTCATCGCTGTCATCGTGGTGCTGCTCATCACATTCATAATCTGTTACAGCACGAAGGAGAGTTCGTGGGTGAATATGTCGCTGACGGCGCTGCACATTCTGTTCATCGCCTTCGTGATAGCGGCGGGATTCTGGAGAGGGAAGCTGGTGAACTTCACGGAGCCGGGGGATCCGGAAAATGCGGGCGGATTCTTCCCTTTCGGGGCGTCGGGGGTGTTCAGCGGGGCGGCGGTGGTGTACGTGAGCTACATCGGATACGACGCCGTTTCGACGATGGCGGAGGAGGTGGAGAATCCGGAGAGGAACATCCCGATCGGAGTGACGGGGTCGGTGGTGATCGTGAGCGTCCTCTACTGCTTGATGGCGGCGTCGGTGTCGGCCCTCCTCCCTTACGATATGATCGATGCGGATGCGCCGTTTTCGGGGGCGTTTTCGGAGGGGCCATCGGGGGTGAAGTGGGTGTCCAATGTGATCGGTGTGGGGGCCAGTTTCGGGATCGTGACGTCACTGTTGGTGGCGATGCTGGGTCAGGCTCGCTACATGTGCGTCATCGGGAGGTCTTGCGTGGTCCCCACTTGGTTTGCTCAGGTCCACCCTTCCACCTCTACTCCTGTCAACGCCTCCTCCTTTCTCGGTACTACTTTCTCTCTCTTCATCTTTTTATAAAACTGTTTTATCACTATATGCTTGGAAATGTTTAATCTCGGTGCCCCACCGCTAATGCTAATGGTGGATAAAATGTTTTAGATTCCAGGTGGTAATCATGTGAGCGTTGATGTGTGTGACAGAGACGGAAATATTGAATTTTTTCTTTTTCGGTCTAGATTTTGGTCGTTTTTCCAAGATTTGGAGGCCCTCCCCTTCTAATTTATGTGGAAACAATTATACTATTTGCTTGTTTGTTCTATCATTTCAAGTATGGCTGTTGTAAAATAGGCCCACTTGAAGAGAGTGTGTTTGATGCCGCCAAAAAAACTGTTTTTCCTTTTAGCTGCGGGGCCTATCTTTGACGTTGAATTATTTAGACTATGAAAACTAGGAGTAATACTAAACGCCATTTTTTGGTGTTCAATGGTAAAAACGTTGACAACCGGAGAACTTTGCAATTTTTACTTAAATTCTCCTTTTTGAGCAAGTGGATGAAACTATTGCTTTGGGTATTTGCTGACACTGACAAGATGATCCAACTGATAGATATGATCATTATCTGGTGAGATTGAGGAACTATGCGGATTCCAAGGGATCCGTGCCTTTTTTGACTATGAAATTCAAACGATTCTTGATTCCATATCTCAGACTTAATTGGCTATTTTAGGATAGTTCTAGAGATAGCGAATTCAGTTCCTGATTTAGAATATATTCCTGTTGAACTCTCCATCGCCACTTGACTTTTTCAAGATTTTGTTATTCTTGCTAGATAATGAAAATTGCAAGTTGATTGATGATGATGTGCAGGGATCTTGACAGCAGCCATCGCTCTGTTTACCGATCTAGATATCCTGCTGGATTTGGTATCCATCGGGACTCTCTTCGTGTTCTACATGGTGGCCAATGCAGTGATATACCGACGCTATGTGGCCGTAGGGACGACGAATCCATGGCCGACCCTGTCCTTCTTGCTCTGCTTCTCACTCACTTGCGTCATGTTCACTCTGCTCTGGCGCTTCGCGCCAACCGGCAAGCCCAAGGCCGTGATGCTCGCAGCTTGTGTGGCTGCGGCCATTGCACTCCTGCAGGTGTTCCTCTTCATGGTTCCGCAGGCCTGGAAGCCGGAGAACTGGGGGGTCCCATTCATGCCGTGGATACCATCCGTATCGATCTTTCTCAACATATTCTTGTTGGGTGCTCTGAACAAGGGATCTTATGTCCGATTCGGGTTCTTCTCGGGCCTCACGGTGCTCGTGTACGTGGTGTACAGCGTGCATTCGAGCTTCGATGCGGAGGAGGAGGGAATTCTCTGTGGGAAGGCTGGAGAGAGCATCAAGGAAGACTATATTCTATAGCTCCTTTTCTTGCTGTAATGTTGCACTTAAAGGAATATATAGTCAACAACTGTATATCTATTTTTAGGGCTGCATCCATCTATTTTGAGCAACTTTTAACTGTAAATTTCGTAGAGTATCCTGGTTTTAACTGTATAGTATGAAGCAAAAAATAGTTGGGCCAAACTTGAAATCTACGTCCCTTCAATATCTAAAAGTTCCACCTCTTTTGGAGATCTCATTCCACACCAACAAACTAGAGCACAGCTACTGCTAGTGCAGCGAGGGGCTGGCCCATATCAATGGCCAATCACAGTTGGGAGGAAAAGGGCCGCAAGTGCGGCTCATTGGCCGTGTTTGGCAGCCCACGTGTGTGTACGCCACACGTTGCCAACCGTATGTGTGTTGTGTGTTTTTCTATTTTAAAATTTATTTTCGATTTCTTGAAGTTATTAAATCATAATTTTACACACAAACAAAATTTCTTATAACCATATTAAAAAACATAAAATATTCAATCAATATTAGTAGTTAGATACAAAAATTGGTAAAGAATTTAGTAATTATGTAATTTTATTATTTATGTACTTTTTATAGTGTATTTTCTATTTAGATGTTTAATTTATTAAGTTACTAATACTTAAAAGTCTTATTTTTTTTAAAATGATCCATATATCACTTTAATTAATAATATACCCCATCTTTTATAAAATACTACTATAAAAATAGATTTAGTTACCGAAGTTCGGTAATGTTTACTATCTGACCTGAATCATGCGCTGTCTTTAATTTATGCTCATTAAACGCGGTTCCGACTAGAAATAATTTGCCCTCTTCTTCTTCTCGGCGCACTAAATAATTTTAATCTAACTGCATAAACAAATTTTTAAATAAAATAATGAAAGTAATACTCAAATATATTTAATTTCTTTTTATTTTTTCAAATCCTATATTTAACCATCGTTTTGATCGATAATACTCAGACTATATAAACTACCTATAATATGCCGAGTAATTACTAAGAAAATCTAAAAAACAGAATCCAAGAGAAACAAGAAATATTACTACTAAGAAAATCTAAAAATCAGAATCCAAGAGAAACAAGAAATATTACTAAGAAAATCTAAAAAACAGAATCCAAGAGAAACAAGAAATTAAGAACACGATTGCGGAAAAGGGGAATCGATCCTAGGGAAGCCTGGTCTAAAAACTGCCATCAAGACCAACTGAGCTAGGCATGAAACATGTTTAGCCTATCATACATATAATATATACAGGGAATATTCGAATGGCTGAGGGGCCCAAGGCCCCCTGGCCCCACCGTGGCTCCGCCACTGACCATATCCAACTATATATTTACATCAAACTTAAATTCAAACTCATCAAACTCAAACTCAAACTCATTTTTAAGTATATGTCGCATCAAAATGTAATTTTACTCCTATTATTTTCACTAAATTTAAATTTTATACCATCTTTTAAGTATATCTCTCAAAAAAATTTACACTAGCTACAATACACACCTATATTTAGTGTTATTTCATAGAGATCGAAATGCAAAATTAGTTGGTTTTATAGTAAGATTGAAAAAAATTTCTACACTAAAAATGAAATTTGGATTTGGTGGATGATTGGAAAGATTTGGATTTGGCCGGAAATTTAACGTGTTTACATAAAGGTGAAGGATAAACTTATGATAACCCACTTCTGATTACTGAAATGGAGTACAAAATTTAGAATTGCACTCATACGTTTAAATAAAGGAAAAGTCGCTATTAATTTATTTTCCAAGAAAACTAGTGCAACCTCATCTCCATCATTTTCTCTAGGTAAGTTAGCTGCAGACTGCAGTGATATACTCTCACTAGCTAGAATGCTATCTCATCATTTATACTCCACGCTAATGATAGTGATATTTAATTTATTCAAATACTCTCAACTATGCCTAGCTATCGCCTAACCTAATGCTTATTTATTAAATTAAATTAAATATTATACCCTGAATCACCGAATCCTGATAATAATATGGTGTTTTAACAAATTACTAAGAAGTGTATTTTAATTACTAGTAAAAATAGTTGAAATGGATATCTCTAATCAGTGATTTTAATGGTTTTGGGCCAGTATAAGTTGAATTTTTGTTAGTATTTTGAGTATAAATGGAGTTTAAAAATAAGGGGCATATTAATATACTTAAAGTTAAAGACCACACTTAATTATGGGTGGAGGAGGGAATGCACTAAATAAGATGAGATTGGAATTAAAATGAAACATTGTGAAGAATCATCATCCTACTTTCGGCTTCCAAATAAGATGAGATTTTAATAGTATTTGTTGTATTGTTAAATCCAAATATTCGAACCTCATCTCAAAACCTGGATTCCAGGGATAAAGCCTAAATTTGCTAAATGATAAGTGAATTAATTCGTTATGTAAATTGTGATGATTAATAGTACATGCATTTGTGATTGAATACATGTACTCCACTATGGTTCACTTCAAAGTGCCTGAATTTTCAAGTGTAGCTAGGTAAGATTATTGTATATGTAGGCATTAATGAAATTATTTAATCTACAATTATGGGTGTGTAAAAGAATATAAACTCATCGGTGTCCTAGAGCTAGGGTTAGGCAGTAGGCCTAATCACACGACACACCACCATATAGCAATACTAACATTTATCTAATTGATTAACCTTAAACTCAATATAATATTTAGTGACGTAAGCTAATCTTCATTAGTGATAGTACGAAAATTCCCCATGCGTGACGGTGACGATGCTCACCACCCCACTCTTTGCATATTCATTTACATAACACAAAACAACAACCAACGAGTCTAGATGCTACATTAATGTTAATTAAATTATTAAGTAACACATTAAAAATATTACAGAAAATGTTTTCCAAAATAAAAACCTAGCTCTTTCAATTCGATCTAGAAAAATAGTGATTAGTACTGATCCAGAATCCATTTTGAGTTTCATCAATGACCCATAAGAAAAAACAATACTGTTAATTGTAATTCGGCATGTCAAATTGTATGAGTTACAGATTTGATATTCTAATTCTGAGTCAAATTTTTATTATTTAACAAATATCTCCCTCGATAGACAAATTAAAATGCATGGCCCATTTAAGCCAATTTTCTTAAATGCAATTAACTATTTTGTCTCATGTTAGGGTCCATTCATATCAGCCAATTTGGATTATTCAGTCACACCATGATTTATTACGTTGTGACTAATATCAATGGGTCCCAAAAATATTTAATCAGTCACGATCAATCCCACTTTTTACTACTATTACAGGTGATTACTATGTTAATGCTTCTCATAAGTATAATTAACTTATCTCTAACCAAGCATAGGATTCTGAAATCTGCCTAACGAATCAGTTATTAGCTCTTAATTGTTGTTGAAATTCCATAGGTTATTGATAATCCCACCAAAAGTTCTAATGATTTCTAAAACTATTGGAATTTACTAGTATCAAATTAGAAAATCCAAGTAATATACCGTCGAAGTGGACTTGCTATTTGCCAAATCCCATCCCCTTTAGCCCTTACGAATTAGTGATAGATTTTGTCTTTCTCTTTCTTTATATTTTACTCTCTTTTTTATAAAGAAGGGGAGGATCTTAACCTAACGGTATCTATCATAATTAATTAGTGTTTTTAATTTTTCCTTGCCTTTTTAGTTTCATAACTTGAGTAATTAATGTGGATGAGTCTTTGGATTGTTCCTCTTTTGTAAAGGTGGAAAGTCATGTAAAGAAAAAAAAAAGAAAAAAAAAGAAGAAGTTTGCACATACATTATATTTTAATGTGATCTTTTTAGGGTGACATCACTGTACAAAACTAACAATTTAGTTGTATGTTATACTTATTATATTATTATAAATTTAAGATTAAAGTTTAAATTCCAATTTGATCTATTACGTTAATTTGGCCTAAAATACTTTTTGGTTATTATACATTGAGTCCATTAACTTTTGATTCTAAACAATATGTTTTGATCCAAAATTAATATTTCTGTTAATTTAAACTGATATTTCGATGAAATTAATTACCTCTAGTTCGTCATTAGAAATCCCAATTTACTATTTTAGTTCGTGCGCTATTAGGAGTTTCGTTTCAGTTTCTATAAATGGTAGAATCGTCTATCTTTTCATAAACCTCACATTACATTAACACATTCCACTCACATTTTATTATAAAACTATTATATAAAAATAAGTCTCACATTCCACTATATTATTCCACTCGAAGTGCCTTCATAATTCTTAAAACTTGTGTTGAACTCAAACATAACTCCTATTGGCAGACGAATAGAGTACTTTATATGAATCCAAATGACCATATCAAACTAATTAGTTTAATATTAAAATTTAAAGTATTTTTTACCGATAATAAAAATATACTAATTTCATAAAATAGTTTTTACATATAATTAAAAAATTTAAAAATATTCACAGTTTTAATTTAAATTTTTATTATGGTAAAATATATAGGTAAATATATTTCACTTTGTACTTAGTTTGATTATTTTAAAATAGATATAATTTAATTTAATTTAATTATAGGTAAAAAATATTTATAAATTTTAATATTAAATTAATTAGGTTAATCTGGTCAATTAGATTCATAGTTAAGTAATTAATTTGGTCAAAACATATTTCACCGTTAAAGTTAATGTAAATATTAATTATAGATCAAAATATATTGTTTGTGATCAAATGGTAATGCACTTAATGAATATGACCAAAAAGTTTTTTAGGATAAATTTAATGGACCAAATTTGAATTTTAGGCTAAATCTAAAATCAATTCAAATATACCGTATTTGTAAAAAGACGGGGAATGTCAAATACTTTTTTCTAGAAGAATGTTCAACCTATTATTGACAATAGTAAATAAAGTACTCTCTTCGTCCAACAAAAGATGTCACACTTGTGGGGTGACATGAGATTTTAGAAAGTTTTATTTTGTGTTTTAAATGGAGAAAGAAAATATAATTTTTATATTCATGTCAGAGAGAACTTTTTTTAAAAAAGGAAATATGACATCTTTTTTGGGACAAACTAAAAAGGAAAGTGTGACATCTTTTGTGGCACGGAGGGAGTACAACAGAGCAATCAATAAGACTGTGCTACAACAGAAAAAACACATAAAAGCCAAAGCAGAAATAATACTCCATTCATTCGTAAAATGTTGTCTAGTTTGACCATTTTGGTCCGTCCGCGAAATGTTGTCCACTTTGTTTTTTTTTTTTTTTTCATTTTTGGTAAATTGACTCCACTTTCAACTAACTTATTACACGCACATTTTATTATAAAACTAATATGTAAATGTGGGATTCACACTTCACTAACTTTTTCCATTCACTTTTCTTCACATTTTTTAAAATTCGTGCCGAGTCAAACTCGAACAATATTTTGCGGATGGAACTTGGAAGGGGTTGTATTTCAGAACTTCTCCAGACCCTTTTGAGACCACGGCATCGCAACCAAACCAACAATACGAAAGGAATGAGGGGAAAAAAAAAAGCAAAACAACAATTGACAACAGAAACCACTAATCCATTATTTTTCTATAAAGTTGTTCTGCTTAACATAAATTATGAAGAGTTCGATCATCATTTTAAGTAAATTAGAAAGGCAGAGGTAACTTTTTAAGTAATTTTATATTGTGAGAGCAATACGGGAATTCCAATATGAATTATCAAGATAAGAAGTTAAGAATTCCCTTCGTCCATCATTAGGAGTCACACTTTTGTTTCTGGACTCGTTTTATAAAAATGATAATAAATAGTTAAAGTGGAGAATTGGTAAAGTAAGAGAGGAAATAATGTTGAGGGAATAATGTTGAGAAAATTTCTCAACATTATTCCCTCTCTTACTTTACCATTTCTCCACTTTAACTATTTAGTATATCATTTTTATAAAACTGAGTGCAGAAACAAAAGTGTGACTCCTAATGGAGAACGGAGGGAGTAATAAATATTGACGATTTTTTTCTCAACATTATTCCCTCTCTTACTTTACCATTTCTCCACTTTAACTATTTAGTATATCATTTTTATAAAACGAGTCCAGAAACAAAAGTGTGACTCCTAATGGAGGACGGAGGGAGTAATAAATATTGACGATTTTTTTCTCAACATTATTCCCTCTCTTACTTTACCATTTCTCCACTTTAACTATTTAGTATATCATTTTTATAAAACGAGTCCAGAAACAAAAGTGTGACTCCTAATGGAGGACGGAGGGAGTAATAAATATTGACGATTTTTTTAAAAATGGTTTGGTCAATTAAAAAAAAACATCTCTATCTAAACTCTTAATCACCACGCACATAAGCGAAACAAATGTACATTAAGCATCATGTCGTTATGTGATTATAATTTATTAGAAATAACAAGTCATCAACCAACTGCATCTTAGCAAAAGAAAGATTTTGGCTTCTAGTATACCCTATATGATTCAAACTCGAAGCAAATACTTCTCACAAAACTTAGAACTAATGTATGGAGTACAGTTTAGGAGTAATAAAATACTTAATACAGAGCATAATCTTATTTATTATTCCACCCATAAAAGCTTGTCAAATACTATATAATAAACCCCCAAAAATGACTGTCCTCCACTAACTTAACCTTAGTGGGTTAAAAAAATACAATTCCTCGATGGACGGCGTTTCACGAGTAATAATTTACCACAATGTATCGTGATTTTGATGGTTGTCAATTTTTTTAGAATATTCTCTACTAAATAAAGTTCTTGTAAAAACAAAATCTATTATTGTTGTTATGATTATTATTTATCACTAGTACTATACTACTATATCTTAATTTTGGGTATTGTAGTAGTATTAAATGCTTTAGGCCTTTTTTTAGAGAATTGAGCATATATACGGAGACAAAGTTGCTGTACTATGTTTTATTTTATCCCTAAAGCGGTACTTTAAATAAAATTAGGGGAAAAAAACCTTGCATGATAAGGAAAGATTCGGCAAGATTTTTCTGTGGTAAGATTTTATTTGAGTCTCTTGTTTTAATTACAACTCCGTATGTATTATCATATTCGTACATTTGTACTTATCATTTTTTTTCCTTTGAGAATAATATATATCTCAAAATGTGCACTATAAAATAAAAAAAGGCCAAATAATGCCGCTTTCAAGTTATAACTACATTTACCAATCAAATGTAGCAACTTCCCTTAATTTCACGGCATTTGCATTTATTAAACATATGCTGAATTTAAATAGGATTTAAAGAAATTTTTGCCCCTTTTGACAAACAAATTATAAAGAATAAGAGGAGGAGGAGGAGAAGAAAGAAAGAAAGAAAGAAAGAAAAGGAAGAAGCCCACTTTGGTACTTTGTGCACGACAATGTAAAGTTGCAATATAATGACTTTTCACTAAAGATTAGTAAAAGTTTATCTGAAAAGTGTTGCATGAAAGAGATTGATGTCAATCATGACAATCCTTGAGTGGATATTAATATGTATGTGCCACCTTCTTCCAATTCAAATCACATTTTAAATCACCTAAATAAATGTTATTAATTCTAAATTTTAAAATGGGTAATTTGGCGTTTGAAAATTTAACTCGTACTAGTTACTTTGATCGATTGAATTAGTATTTAAATACCATGATGAAGCGATTTGTTCATGATGTTTTAGATGAAATCATATCGAATTAACATCTCAGATTATAGCTAAAATTCTCCATATTCAGAAAGTTAGAATCTTCACTCATATTCATCCAAAGTTCAAACCATTTATATATACTATTAGAATTGGGTCACTCACCCCTTAAAAGGCCTCATAAGGGAGAGAGTTATCCACACTTATATAGAGAAGCTAGGATCATCACCAAACCGATGTGGGACAATGATTTGAAGAATTTAACACGCCCCCTCACGTGTGGGCCGGACTGACACATCGGACTTCCATCACGTGGGTAGACAAGAGAAGAGATAAAGAGATAAACCATCATCGACTTGGGTCCTGCTCTGATACCATATTAGAAATGAGTCACTCACCCCTTAAAAGGCTCGTAAGGGGGAGGGTTATCCACACTAATATAAAGAAGTTAGGATCATTACCAAGCCGATCTGGGACAATAATTTGAAGAATTTAACATATACTGAACTAATAATGTTGGTAAAGAAACTAATAAGATTATTTATAATTTTAAAAGATATTTTAAAGATAAGGTTTATAATGCTCTCCCAATTTTATGGACTTTACAATTGGGAAATCAATATTTTTATGTCTCTCTCAATATGTGATTTGTCATGCTCCCCCGATTACATGGATTGCTTAGATTTAGACTTGTCACGATATACATCTATTAGTTTTATTAGTGATGGATTGAATTTTTGAAACGTGTAATAGAAAAAATTGTTTTATGAAATTGCTTTTATATTTTTGGTAAAAAAATTAGGATGAAAACAAAAACCGAATCAATCCCGAAATAGAGCACATACCACACACTAATAAATAAGTGGGACTTTGCTTAATGGGAGGATGATGGTGAAATGATGGATGTGAAATTGGTGAAGAAAGGTGATTGGTTAGTTGGATTGTGTATAATGATAGAGAAATAAAAGGGGTTTAGCAATACATATATGGCTCACTCCACTTGTCTTGTTTATGTATAGTAGTTGGTGTGTGAAATCAAATGATTTCCATTATGATTGTTAGTTACATGTATATCATAAAAGCTCTCTTTTTTCCCTTGTTAAAGCTTCTTTCTTGTTATCTTGCTCAAAAGACTTTTATTTCAATTTCAAGAATGAAAAAAGGGCATGCAAATTGGATGAGATTAATTGGTTTTTAGAAAGATATGATAGTTGGGATCCAGCTAGGCCATTGAGTTTGAGGTTTTGGTGTTTAAATATCTCCTATTTTGTGAGGTTGATATTGAATTATCTATTGATAGTTGATACACACCACCAAAATAGATGGGTAGTGCGTATGGGTTTTTTCTTCCCTATGTTTTGTGATGATTATGAAATACTTCAGTTTTTTCATGCATATTTTACTTGTTTTTTTTTTCAGTTGTATGTAGTGTAGAAAATCACTATGGAGTGGTTTTAAGTTGAACACTAGATTGGATCCTTATCCGCAAAGAATTAACTATTAAGTCATCTTGTATTTATTGCTCACCCCACTTATAAAAAGATTAATACACCATAACAAAATAGCAGGTAATTTTGTACGATTAGAGAATTATTGAGTCCAAACAGCTTATTGGGCCATATCTTGATAGAGGATTATGAAATATTTGACGATTGGCATTTTACATCTGGACTAATATGCAAAAAGGGTCTTAATAATATCATTGTAACGGATACCGTTAGAAAGCTACCATTAACAATTTTATAATGGTTATCTTTGGATTGCTCGTCGAGCTCCAAACTATCAAGTAATTAGCTAGCAAACTTTGAGCTTAAACCAAATTCCAAAGTATACAGTTCATATTTTTTTTATTTGGTTATCAAAAATTAAAATTCGATCATAATTTGTATTTTTATATGCAACAAATCCTAAATAAAGACTTGGACATGTTGTATAGTACTAGTGAGAAATGTTATATTGCACGCCTAATTTAGGCGCCTTGTGATCGGCTGTATTCCACGTTGGAAATATAGTCTGATCGGCTGTATTCCACGTTGGAAATATAGTCTGATTTTTAGGTGTTTCTGTTTGAGGATATTATATAATCTCCAGCCTATTTAAATATTTAATGGTATACCTCTTTATTCTATATTTCTATTAAGAGTGTGTCACGGTCGCACTTTGCTAAGGATAGCGAAAGCGGGTGAATCGCGACTAAGGAGAGGGATTAAAGAAACGGGGAAAGAAAAGGGGAAAGAACTTGTGAATATGCCCGAAGGCCAAGTCGATCATATCATAGAATAGAAGCCAAATATACCATTACATGGTCTTAGAGCTTAGATTAAATATTACATCAATAAATCAGAGTTCGATGGTGAGATTCTAAGATGTCTCACTTCACAAAAGAGCAACGGAATAAGTCCATGCTAGACGACTTCGTGTATGAAGACACGAATCGTGTAAAAGATCCACTGGATTATTTAGTAGCATCGACTCCGACCATTTCTCCATCCTCCTGACGTTCAACCTGCACATTTATAAATACATGCAGGGCTGAGTACAGGAGTACTCAGTGGACACATGCCGAAAACAAAACATACAGTATATAGTTGTCATCCATCCACAGTATCGCACGGGGGTTTTTCTTAAGAGGCCCGAGCATACTAAATTCTTTTGTGAGCTAAAAGTCTGACTGATTAGTCTAAGTTCTTTTGAATTCTCGCCTTATCTGAGAATCGTGTATCGTGAAGGTGGCCACCTTCAGCGGACACATCGCTGGCCAACCGCTGATGGCTCACGGCTCCCGTGCACGTTATTCCGAACAGGATTTGCGGTCCTATTGGGAACCGAATTCGTTAAACTCGGGCTGGCATCGCCAAAACCCGCGGGCTACAACCCCAACAGATAGGCCTCAAAACAAATATTTTATGGCATGACAACAACTTTAAAATAATCACTGCTTCATTTTGAGAAAATGATTTTTCATAACTTCAAAAGTATTTGCTTTATATCCACACTATAGTGCTGGATATTAAAAGAAAGTCCACCTAATATGCTTATGTCTCAACTCAAATACTTGTTTTGGCCTCACTCGCCCTTGAGCAATTTATCCCTTGAAAATAAATAGCATAGCACACTAATTAATACTTGATCTATTTTTCTTTAGAAAGAACGCATGCATCCTATTGGATAGCACCTATACCTCAATCTCGTCTTATAGGATTTTTCTTAATCCTACCTCGGCTTTACTACTCTGCAGAGTTTATTTATTCTCTTTATAAACTTTGGAGAAATTCTATTTTCTCTAAACAAATACTTGGCCCTTATTTACAAGAATATGAATTCTTGGAATGTCTCTTCTAAAATTCTTTTCTTCGAATTTTTCTTAAGGCCGCCCATGGCGTCGCGGGGCGACGCCGGTCGGCTTTCGTGTCTCCCACTCTACTACTTTATTTTACCGGAATCTAAATAAATTATTTGGAAATTTATTCCTCGACCTTCGGGCTCCAACTAAATATTTTCCATCTTCGGAAACTTAGTAACTTTTCGGGAATTGATTAATTGAGCTCCATCTCAATTCTTAAATAATTCCAGATTCTCATAATTAAATCTTGGCCCAACAATAATATAAGCTCCACTTATTTCTCTCATTCATAAAAAATTGGCCCACCTTCTATTTTAATTTAAGTCAACTCCAGCAGCCCACTTAGCCAATTAAATGGCCCATACTAAAATAAAAAGAGGCAGCCCAAATTCTTTATCCTTCACCTCAATCCATCGGCACTTCTCACTCCTAATTCACTTTCATTCTCACAAATTCCCAAATCGAAAAACACGGCGGCGTCTTCTCCTCGCGCCCGCCGCTGCTCCGTTCGGCGCCTCCTCTGCGTCGCCGGCAGCGTTCGGCACGCATCGCCACCGCCTCCTTCCTCTTTTATCTTTCTCTCTCATCACTGCTCCGTCGATCTCTCCGGGAGGCAGTACGCCCTTCGTCGAATGCCCTCCGTTTCACGTCCTCTGCCGAACGCTTCCTCCCTCGGCGAATCCGGCAGCAGAGAGGAGGCATCGCCTCCTCCTCCCTCTCTCAGCCGCGGCTTGCAGCTGCTCCGCAGAGCTCCTCGGAGTCCCGCCCTCGCCGGTCAATTTTACACTTAAGCTAAGTCCTCTTTCCCCCTTTCCCTTAAACTTATTTCCTTGTTTTGCGATATTGATTTAGAACTATTTGGTAACTGGGAATTTGATTATGTTGTTCTAATGTTGATCTTGAGAAATAGTTTGGCTACTAGAAAGAGTCCTTAATTTTGGCCACTCTGCCATTATTCTTAGCTCCAAACCAAATTGTGAATTTTCTTGCTATGGATGTCTTATTGCATAGGAAGTCTACTGTGGTGATTCTATTCTCTGAAATGAGCCTTTAGATATCTATGCTACTGTTCCATACTTGATGTGAGGGTCTTATGGGAATTTCTAAGTTCTTATGCTATCTATTTGTTATTCTACATGATGCAAAGGTTATTGGGTGTTGAGGTTGTTACCTCACTTTGATGAATCCTCTTGGGTGGGACTGATGTCCTGCCTCAGAATCTCCTCCTTGCTCCTCCTCCCTTCCTTGCTGTATTCCTTGACTTTATGTGAGTTTGGGGTGTCGATTTTGTGGGGAGGAGAAGAGAGATGAGGCTGCTTATATAGTGCTCTATTCTTGGCTGTTTGTGCTTGAGACTTGGAGGCAAAGGCTCCGATTTTGGGGCTGCCAGCTCTCCCTCTTTTGAGCTTGATGTTCATGTTATTCTTACTACTTTGGTGTATGTGTGACTGTCTCTCTCTTGGCTGTTCTTGAGATTCTCTTGGGTTCTATTTAGAGCTGAGATTATCTCACCTTTTGTGTTTGATGATAAAAATGTCCATGCCAATTTGGTGAAATACTTGGATGATTCTTATGGGGCTGATCTCATGCCTTGTTTGCCTTAGCTAGAGGGGGTAGTTTTACCTCATTGTGAGCTCATCCTCACATGATCCTTTTTGTCCCTATTTGATCCTTGGACAGAGAGAAGGATATGCTCACATGTTCTTGGTAGAGACTTGTTCTCTCAATCTACAATTGTTCATTACTCTCTTGGTTTACTTTTGGTTAAAGTCTTACCCATGGTACATGTTCAATCACTAATTGGGTAAGTGGACTTTTCCTTGTAGGTTGTGCCACCTTGGAGCTTTGCAAGCTTCAAAATCGAGAGGTGAAGCATGGGGAAAAGGAAGAGAGTCTATTCTTGTAGCTCTTTGGTCTCTTTTACCAATTTAGACCACTTCCAACTTGTTGAATAGAGTAGTAGGATAAATGGTGTAGAATAGATGTGTGTGTTGTCACTCTCACATATGTAAACATGTGCTAGATGTATCTCCAACATTCTTGTGTATCTTATTTCTCAAATATTTATCTAATAAAAGCATAGCTTTACTTTTATCCTTGAACACATAATTTCCTTGCACTTTATTTCTTTCAATGAAATACTTAAATTACTCCAAAGTCGAAATACAACGAGGAATGTACGATTACACATCTTCTAAACGAAATTAATTAAGCTACTAAATCCGATTTATCTCGAAAGAAGGGAACGAAATTCCGGGGCGTCACAGAGTGAGTCTGATTTATTCTATTCAATGTGAGTTATTTAACTTTCTTAAGAAAAATAGTGGTTGGACCCTCCATGCTTACACCACAAATAACCAAAGCAGAAGAGAGTGATGTCAGTACAAGGCTTCAAGGTAGCATCACAGAACTTGGTGTAAGAAAGAATTAGTATTACTCAACTACATTAGGGCATCTGTAATGGGGCGGACTATAGCCCGCCCTAAGCCCCGCCCTAAGCATTTTATTTATTATTTGAACATTTAAACACTACAAAAATTCATTAATCCTATTTTTTATGTTTGCAAATATATCAATTAGCAAGAATAAAAATATAAAAACACCACAAATTAAAGGCATATCCTATTGTCGGTATTAATTTTTTATTTTTTTTTATATTTTATGCTTGCAAATATGGAAATTGTCAGAATTCATTATTGAATTTAGAGAGAAATTGAGATGAGGAAGAGAGTGAAGTGAAAGGTGTGAAATGAAGTAAAAAAAATTGGTGATATATATAGAAGAAAATACAAAAAAAAAAAAATGAAAAATGTGTGCATAGTCAGGCCTATAGTCCGTCCCCCTGCAATGGGGCGGACTATAGGCCGGACTATGCAAAAATGTGTGCATAGTCCGCGGACGATGCATAGTCCGCGAACTAAGGAGTGGGCTTAGGGTGGGGTGCTGCAATGGCGTCGTCCGCCCCATTGTGGATGGCCTTACATAAGCTAATGGAAAATGGTTGACCGGCTGGTGTATAAAGAACAAAACAAAACATGACCTAAGTCTGAGGTTCATCATCATCATCATCATCTATTTTCATCTTCTCTCCTAAATGAATACGAGAAACAAAAGAATCCAATTTTACCTCTATTAACATAGTTCAATTATACTAGTACTTAATCCTTTTATTTTAGAGACAAGATGATACTTCAAATTTTGAAATAAAAGAAACAAAATAGACGATACTTCAAGTTCTGAAATCTAAGAAAAAAGATAGAAACATACAAAGGGAAGGAATTAAAAAGGAAAATAAAACTATGCCTATAATATACTCCGAATAAAGAGATGCTATATTAAATAGATTGGAGATTACATAATATCCTCAAATAAAAACACCTAAAAATCAGGCTATATTCCAACGTGGAATACAACCGCTCAAAAGGCGCCTAAATTAGGCATGCAGCATAACATTTCTCTAAGGGCGTGTTTGGTTGTCAGGATTCTGTCTGGGAAAGTAATCTAATTCCTTATATTTTAAATTCTTGTATTTGTTTTGGTTTTTAATCAAATTGGGAAAGTAATCAAAATTCCGGAACAAGGAAAGTTAGTATAACTTTCCAGGATTTAGAATCCTAACTTTTCTTAGGTATTCTCTTTCCCACTTTTAGGATTCTTACATATTTAATACAATATATTATTATTATTATTATTTCGTGGTTCGGGTTTGGAACCGCCCGGAACCGACGGTTCCAGCACGGTTTCAGTTCCAAAATTTTTGAACCTGAACCGAACCACGGTTCAAATTTTCACGGTTTCGTTTCGGGTAACGGTTTCGGTTCAGAACCGTAACCGCCGGTACGGTAAACCTTGGGCAGGTCTTGAAGGGGTTGGCAGCGGAAGCGCAAGCATAAATCGATTACATAATAATTATGATCTATTTAGTGGATTATTTAGACAAATTCTATTCGCGCAATTATCACATGTATCATGCTCACAACTCAAATAAATCATGCTTTAAATTAATTAAAACCTAAAACATGCTTTTCTACGTTTTAGCTATTTTACCTTGATGATTCTCCAAAGAATCGAAGATAGCTAGCGTCTTCTCCACGTGAAGATCTTCGGTACTAAACCACGGATCTTTTGTCTGGTTTCCGGACTGTAAACTGATATCAGGGTGGGCTGATCTCACCAGTATACTAGGACTTAAATAAAGAAGACGGAAAACCTATCCTACGGAGGAGAAAAATCATCCCTCACAGTATAGGAGAGGGGGACGAAAATTTTGATGGAAAAACAAGTGTATTTTCTGTCTCCTTTATTCTCCTATTTATATTAAGTCACATATTGGGCCCAGACAGAGATCTATGGAAGATTTTGGATATGAGCTCCTCCAATTAGCTTTTTACTAATTAAATTAAACCCAATTTAATATAAGCTTATAATTGGAATATTACAAGCAGCCACTACAGAAGTAATATTGCACTCCCCATCCAAATCCGAAATTATAAGTACTCCGGGTTTCCATTGCTTGATATTTATTTTCCGCGCTTAAGATATAAATATCCATTAATTAATTAAGTCCACTATGGACTTAATTAATTAATGTCTTATTTATTCCAAGAGTGGACTCAACAAGAAATTCTTATTTATTATTCATAGAGTAATCAAACTCCAACTAGCTAGGTTCCGAATAATAAAACCTTATTTCAAGCTCCTCTTGAGGATGTTATCAAACGAGACTCACCTCGCACACAATTCAACATAATAGCAATCCTAGCACCGCTAGATATTAATCACCACTAACCAATATACTAGGCTTATTGGGTTGCGAAAAACCCGCACCATTTGGTAAGTCATAGTAGTGCATAATCAATACTGTATGCTCAATGCTAACCATACATTGATTAAGAAACAATAATTTACAAGACCTCGTCTTTCAGTAGATAGCATAAAGACTGTCTCGCTGTTTGATCCATTCAGTGCTATACCACACCAACGCCAAATTATTTCAGTAAGGCTTAGAAATAATCGAACTGACATTGCAACCTTTCACGATAGGTAGTCTAAGTCTATCTAGGTTGTGAAATTCTTCTTTTTCTTTGTTCGAAACTGACCGTGTTACCTTAAAGTGAACGACGCCCACTACTGGTCTACTAAAACAAAGACTTAGACTTTGTTAAGTTATTTATACATTTAAACATGTAATAAACATCCATTACATGTAAAACATAATAACATTATGACAAAAATAATCTGTTTATTCCTTTGGAAAATAAAATAAGAGTTTTAACAGTATTCAATCACTCGAAAGGTGATTTCTAGTATACAAACTCTAAGTATTCAATCCGTTTTGTTTTTACTTTGTTTCTTCCCTAAGTAGTTTTGATGCTGCATGATTGAGTGACACAATCGTGTATGATTTAATATAACTTGCTTCATAACTGTGATAGAGTTCTAGCGAGTTAGATTCACTTAGTAGACACTACAGTTAGCTTCCCTTAAAACAGCACTGTTAATTGAGAGTGAGGACTTTTCAAGGGTCTTAGGAGCTTTTTGGAGTTACGTGTTAGGATTGACAACCCTAATGTTGTAATCAACGTTTGTATCGCATGAGCATAAGCTAGGTGACTCGTCCTTTCAAAGTATAAACTGTGCTAGGGTATTGTAGTTGGAATTTGTATAACCATAACTGTGAAGGCACATCCATGGAATTCTCTTATCTCTCATACTTTATCTTTGTGATTTAATTGCATTTAGTTGTTTGATTGCTTTTAATTGTTTATACTTTCAAAAACCCAAAACTTCTCTTGTTTCTCTAGATAGTATTTGACGCTTAGTACATAATAGCCAGTTGCAACTATATTCCTCGTGTTCGATATCTGGTACTGACCTTTAGCTATACTAGATCTACCATGTATACTTGCAGGTATTTTTAGTGCTAATAAAAAGTGCATCAATAACCCAAGTATGAGATGAAGTCGAAGCCAAACATGACTCGACAACTAGAGCTTGGTGCATACCTGTAGCCTTACCCTTTTTGGGGCAGTCTGGCTTCCAATGACCCTTCTCACCACACTTGAAACACTTTCTTATTTGCTTCTTTCCCGACCTCCTCTTCTTCTTTACCTTAGCTTCCTTAGGTACGATCTGGTTCGTCACTTTCCTCTTTCCTGCGCCAGGCCTAGGGCCAGAGGAACGATGTGTCGAACTAACCATCGCAACCTTAGCTTGGTTCATGAGATCCTCTGCCGACTGAAGTTCAGTCAACAACTCAGCCAAGGTGTAGTTTCTTTTGTTCATCTCAAAGTTGAGCTTAAACTGCTGAAAGCTAGGGGGCAGACTCTGAAGGATGATAGTAACTTGGGACTCGGCATCTATGATGCCTCCCAAAACCTCAATTTGATTGAGGTGGCTCATCATCTCGAGGACACGGTCCCGCACAGATGAAACCTCCTTCATAGTCTTGCACATGATACTCTGAAAGGCTTGAGACTTAGCCGTTCGATTCTGAGTACCAAAGAGATTTGTGATATTTTGCATAATATCGGCGGCAGTCGTCATGGCGGCATGCTGATGTCTAAGCACTGTTGACATGGAGGCCAACAGATAACACTTAGCCATCTCATTCGCCTTATGCCACCGTCTATGCGCATCTTTCACTGCCTGCGCGGCATTAGCCGCCGGCACTGGAGGCCGTGGAGTAGTGAGCACGAACTTGTACTCATCAACCGTGAGAATAATGTCCAAATTTTGTTTCCATTCTATGTAATTTTGGCCCTCGAGTTTGTTTTCTTTAAGAATTGCAGAAAGAGGATTGAGTAACATGTTGACGATTTAGTTTGCACTGCAAAACAAAATATTTACTATTTGCCATAAACTTATGTGATGAAATTGAGGAGATAAACCATAAAACTTTTCAATTTTTCACAACTGTAAAATTAAAATTTTGTACCCTCAAGCAGAGGTCAATACGCATTAAAATTTTAACATTTTTACTGGTCATAACACCGACGAATAGTCCAAAGACCGCAGCACGGCATGGCCGCCAAATGTTGCCTAAGCACGACCATCAGATTTAGCATTACAGAATCTTGTTTCTACAACACACTCCCATAACAATGCTCATGCGTTGATAACAAGACCAAGCTATCTCGTAAATTCTATTTGGACTTCTGAAACTTGTAATTTCTTAGGATTATTGTCCCCACAGCATGGGTGGCGATAATATTAGAAACTACTTTCTAGTCCATAATATTTACATTTGAGAAGTCCACCTATATGAATTCGCTATTTCTTAGGATTATTGTCCCCACGGCATGGGTGGCGATAAGATTCAGAAATTAGCTTCAAAGTTGTGGACCAATCGATGGAGACCATACACAAACTTAGTTCGTAATTATCGCTTAGATATTTAAGTTATGGTTTTTCATTAATTATCCTTAGCCTTATTGTAGAAATGGCTTAATTAAATTCTGTTGGCATTTAATTGACTGGATAATAAAATCTTTTATTATCTTTTAAACATCTTATTAAAGGATAATATATTAATTACTAAAGTTTAATCCATATTCATGTCTTCTATAAGATTTATCTAAAATAACTTATCATTTATATCTTGGACTGACATGAATAAATAAACTTAAATTAATTCATTATTAAGATTGGGAAGAGAATAATATTTTATTATTTAATAAAATCCTACCTATCTATCCTTATTAGGTATCTAGATATATAATATAATTAGGAAACTATTAAATTATTCTTGTCCATATCATCTAGGAATAAAGTAAATATATTTATTTCCATAGATATAGTCAATAATCTAAATATTCCTAAAATCTAGGGAAATCTTCCGAAAATATTTTATTTCCATTAAATAATAATATTTTAATGATATCTTTTAATTTAGGAATCAAATAATCATTAAAATAATATTTCATCGTTATTTCGTGATCAAGGTTCGCACGATCGCCAACCGATCGCTCTGTTGCTCCCACTGTTCGGCCGCGTCTTCTTGGGGTTCGCCGGAACCGGTGGTCTCTCCGGCTGCGTGCACGAGTCCACCCTCGTCAGCATGTCGCCGTCTGATCACCTCCCTCGCTCCCACTCACTTGACAACCCTACATCGATTGCATGTAGCGCGATTCGTCTCGGCTCAAGCACCGACGAATCGTACATCTCGTGCGTTCAAAATATTCGAGTTATTTGTTTCGATTGTTCTTAAGTTCATCATGCATAAAATAATAACAACTAAAAATAAGAACATGCTTCGAAAATAAAAACGCATGCATACATGAATTTCGCGAAACTTAAATCCAAATAATCAGAGCAAAAAACTGGCTCTGATACCAATTGAAGGGGTTGGCAGCGGAAGCACAAGCATAAATCGATTACATAATAATCATGATCAATTTAGCGGATTATTTAGACAAATTCCATTCGCGCAATTATCACATGTATCATGCTCACAACTCAAATAAATCATGCTTTAAATTAATTAAAACCTAAAACATGCTTTTCTACGGTTTAGCTATTTTACCTTGATAATTCTCCAAAGAATCGAAGATAGCTAGCGTCTTCTCCACGTGAAGATCTTCAGTACTAAACCACGGATCTTCTGTCTGGTTCCCGGACTGTAAACTGATATCAGGGTGGGCTGATCTCACCAGTATACTAGGACTTAAATAAATAAGACGGAAAACCTTTCCCACGGAGGAGAAAAATCGTCCCTCACAGTATAGGAGAGGGGGACGAAAATTTTGATGGAAAAACAAGTGCATTTTCTGTCTCCTTTATTCTCCTATTTATATTAAGTCACATATTGGGCCCAGACAGAGATCTATGGAAGGTTTTGGATATGAGCTCCTCCAATTAGCTTTTTACTAATTAAATTAAACCCAATCTAATATAAGCTTATAATTGGAATATTACAAGCAGCCACTACAGAAGTAATATTGCACTCCCCATCCAAATCCGAAATTATAAGTACTCCGGGTTTCCATTGCTTGATATTTATTTCCCGCGGTTAAGATATAAATATCCATTAATTAGTTATTGTCTGCTATGGACTTAATTAATTAATGTCTTATTTATTCCAAGAGTGGACTCAGCAAGAAATTCTTATTTATTATTCATAGAGTAATCAAACTCCAACTAGCTAGGTTCCGAATAATAAAACCTTATTTCAAGCTCCTCTTGAGGATGTTATCAAACGAGACTCACCTCGCGCACAATTCAACATAATAGCAATCCTAGCACCACTAGATATTAATCACCACTACCCAATATACTAGGCTTATTGGGTTGCGAAAAATGCGCACCATTTGGTAAGTCATAGTAGTGCATAATCAATACTGTATGCTCAATGCTAACCGTACATTGATTAAGAAACAATAATTTACAAGACCTCGTCTTTCAGTAGATAGCATAAAGATTGTCTCGCTGTTAGATCCATTCAGTGCTATACCACACCAACGCCAAATTATTTCAGTAAGGCTTAGAAATAATCGGACTGACATTGCAACCTTTCACGATAGGTTGTGAAATTCTTCTTTTTCTTTGTTCAAAACTGACCGTGTTACCTTAAAGTGAACGACGCCTACAACCGGTCTACTAAAACAAAGACTTAGACATGGTTAAGTTACTTATACATTTAAACATGTAATAAACATTCATTAAATGTAAAACATAACAACATTATGATAAAAATAATCTGTTTATTCCTTTGGAAAATAAAATAAGAGTTTTGACAGTATTCAATCACTCGAAAGGTGATTTCTAGTATACAAACTCTAACAGGACTACCTTTGGGTTTAGCAATCAATGGGGCTAGGTTGTAGTACCCACTCACAAACGAAACCATCACCAAGCGCAGAGAGTTTGAATCATTCCCCTTGGGTTTAGCAACCCATGGGGCAAGGTTATAGCACCACCACATGAATTAAATTTTATTTTTTAATGCGTTTAAGATTTGGCATAGTAAATAATGTACCAATAGTATCTAATAACGTGCACGGATCAGTGAATAATGTACAGATTGAAGAGAATAATGTTGAAAGGAACTTGAATTCATGTCCTTTGGGTTTAGCAATCCATGGGGCTAGGTTGTAGTACCCACTCACAAACGGAACCATCACAATGGGCAGAGAGTTAAAATCATTCCCCATAAGTTTAGCAACTCATGGGGCTAGGTTATAGCACCACCACATGAATTAAATTTCATATTGTAATGCATTTAAGATTTGATACAGTAAATAATGTACCAATGGTATCTAATAATGTGCACGGATCAGTTAATAATGTACAGTAATGTTTAAAGGAACTTGAATTCATGTCTTTTGAGTTTAGCAATTCATGTGGCTAGGTTGTAGTACCCACTCACAAACGAAACCATCACCAAGTGCAGGAAGTGTGATTCATTCCCCTAGGGTTTAGCAATCCATGGGGCTAGGGTATAGCACCACCACATTAAAAATTTCATTTTAATCGTGTGGATTGGGTCGCTATCGGGTCAACCCAATATCGACCCAACCTTATCGGGTCCCAACCCAACCTAATCTGAAATCATCGTGTTCTTATTGGGTCAAACCCAACAAATTCGTATCGGATTCGTGTGGATTTCGTGTCATCTAAAAAGCAACAAATTCGTGTCGGATTCGTGCGGCTTTCGTGTCATCCTAAAAAATATATGTCTTCTTCTAATGATAATAAGTTACTCTACAATATAGCTTGACGTTATACGATATATAATTAAAATTTGATATTACAAGATAAAATAAGATATTATAAAATTAAAATAGTTAATTTAAATAATTTTTAAATTCAAATAATAAAATCAAAGTATATTAAAATTAAATTTAAATAAAAAATTAAATAATTAAAATAATTGTTTTTTAATAAAATTTAAGTATGCGGTAATATTTTTTTATTATGAAAAATAATTAATAATACTGTTAATAATAAAAATAAAGCATAATATTTTTTAATTAATAAAAGTAATTAAAATCAAAGTTTAATATATTATTTTAATTAATAAAATAATAAAAATAAATTTTTTTTTCTTAACGGATAACCCAACCCAACCCAACCCAAAATTTTCGGGTTCTTATTGGGTCGACCCTATAAGGACCAAAATCCTAAACGTGCGTGTTCGTGTCGGGTTAACTTCGTGCGGATTCGTGTCGGATTATCGTGTTGGATCAAAAATTGCTAGCCCCTCTTGCTTATGCTTCTCCTTGTCATTCTCTATATCTTTCAGCATTGGAGAGTTTCTTGAATCATGGTGTCCCATCTGATCACAAACTAAATCAGAAAAGCATACATTAAAATACTATTCTCGTACATTACTTAGTAAGAGAAATATACATGAAATAACTATAGTCGTACATTACAATTATAATGAATATAATGGGAATGACTCTGACTCTCTGCCTTTATTGAACGATGTACTAATGGGTTGGTACTACATCATAGCCCCATGGACTGCTAAACTCTTGGGGAATGGATATAACTTTTGCCCCTTAGGAAATGGATAGAACATCATAGTGAAGTAATGTACAAATCATCGTCATAATGTAGCATTTCTATCAAAATAATGTAAAGAAAAAAATGTCTCATGACAGCAACATCTAATCTACCACAGCATTACCAACTAATGTACATCTTTGGCTAAAAAATGTAATAGAACACGATGTACATATCTAGCTACATGATGTAACAGAACAAGATACTCCCTCTGTCCCACTAGAAATGAAACGTTTTCCTTTTTGGGTTGTCACATTAAAAATGAAACGTTTCTCAAAATAGAAATAACTTTATCTCTACTTTTCCCTCTCTCTTACTTTACTCTCTTCTTTAACTCACAAAACAACACTACATAAAATCATGTGCCGAAAAGCAAATGTTTCATATTTATTGGGACGGAGGGTATACATAATAGGGGTGAGCAAAAAATCTGAAAACCGAATATCCGAACCGATCCAAACCGAAAATTTAAAATTCGGTTTGGTTTGTTTGGTTTTTCGGTTCGGTTCGGTTCAGACGAGAAAAAAAACTGAATAACCGAATTATATTTAATATATATATATAGGGGTGCATTAAGGTCCTTACACCCCTTTAGTGTTATACACAAAACAAATCTCAACCATATGATAGTTAGATTGGATGGATATGATTTAAATAACCCGGGCTACATTATTCGGCCAGTTTCGTACATTATCGGGGTAAAATTGGTATCAGACTAATTTACAGAATCTGTTTTAAACTGCATATCCAAGATTTCCGCCATTCTAATTAAAACTGGCGATATGCATTCATTCTCTCTCCCTATCACCTCACTTTTTCGTCTCCCTCACATTCTCTCTCTCTCTCTGAAACCCTACTATCCCCAAATTGAATCGATTTTGAAGATGACGCCGAACAAGATACTGAAAATCGACGCCCTATTGATTATCATTCACAAACTCGTGGTTGATTTGCAGCGAGTGACTTCGATTTTCTACAATTGACGACGGGATTTTGTGTATTTCATACAAAACTGACGATTTCAGGTATTTCTCTGACCAAAAATGACGCTCGATTAAATCATGTACTTCGACTATACTCTAAAATATCTGGGTTGTAAAAGGGGCGAAATTCTTGTAAATTTCAACCCTAAAATATCTAGGTTTTATAAGTATATGTATGTTCTTCAGTGATTGTCTGTGTTTTGTGTTATAATTGCTTTGAATGTTGTTGATTTATGTACATTGGATATTTGTTTGGTTTTTTTCAATAAAAGATTAATGTTTTGATGATATATCTACGTTATAAACTACTCAATTGTGATTTATATTGAATTAGGTGTTCTTGTTGTCTCTTGATGATAAATCTACATTGGTACTCATCTTATTATTCATTTTGTTGACAACAACAAATCTGTTTACACAGAGGCTGGGTTTATATATTACAAAAGGTGTACATGATTTAAGAACATTCTTTCCGGTGAAATAGTTTAGATTTATTAATTCATTACCCGGATTCTAATTTTATTTATCTTCTCTTGCTACATCACGAAGGTTGTTCTCTACATCATATTTTATTACATTATTCAGTCATATTTGTACATTATTTCAAACCAAATCTGTACATTGATTAATGTTGCCATTGCACATTTTTGTTGTTCAGTCTTGTCATAAAAAACTGCTACATTAAGGGGTTCCGTTAGTATTTCCGTACGAAACATAGGTGTTCATAATATTGATGAGAAGTGTTATATCATATAATCCTTTCATGTTACATTAAATACACAAGTCCTTTCTTGTTACATCGTTTACATTGATTAGTACATTACTGAATTCTAATTTTATGTATCTTTTTTTTACTACATCATGCATGTAGATCTCTACATCATATTTTATTGCATTATACGTACATATATGTACATTATATTTAACCAAGTCTATACATTAATTGCTATTATATTTGTACATTTTTCTGTTCAGTGTTTTCATGAAATCTCTGTGACGAGGATGACGAGGAGGAAATGCCAGCTTCATCTAGGCAAGAAAATGGCTCAAGATATTAACGTCGAGATGTGGTTGAACAAACTCGAAACAAGAAGGAAAACAATCTGTATTTCAGGAGGTGTCCATCTGAGTTTGTGAAGTTCACAACACCAGGGGTGGAGTTAATCAGACCTATGCAACTCGGCATTAGAGAGATATGCCAACGAAGTTCAACTTCGAAAAGTGGTTCGAAGAATATGGTTTGGAGTAAGGTGTTTTTATGATACAATTAACAGTATGTATGATTGTGGATTACATTAGTTTTTTTGCGCTTAATTTCTATTTTTGTTTTTATAAGGAATTAATTTGGTGAAAGGTTGTGTTTTTTGGTTGTCAAACTATTTTCGATGTACGTTAATCTTTAAATCATGTACACTGCCATTGTAAGTAATGTACAATAACTAGTATATGATGTAGAAATTCTGCCACAAATTTTAATATGCGACTGATAGAAATCATGTACTAAATGTTTGACATAATGAATAATGTACTAAAAGCTTGACATAATGAACAATGCACACAATGCTTAACATAATAAATAATGTACTAAAATCTTGACATAATGAACAATGTGCAAAAGGATTGGCATAATGAATAATGTACACAAAAATGAAGTTAAATCCATTCCCCAAAGAGTTTAACAATCCATGGGGCTAGGACATATTACCAACTCATACATTAATTCAAAAACCCTTGGGGAATGAAATCCGTACACAGTTACATCATTTAGAATGACGCATATACATTAAAGGCCAATTTTCGTACATTATCTACTATATGAAATCCAAAACACACTTAAAAAACGAAATTCAATGCATATGGTGGTACTATATCCTAGCTCCATGAATTGTTAAACCCTAGCGGAATTATTCAAACTCCCTACCCTTGGTGATGGTTTCATTTTGTGAGTGAGTACAACCTAGCCCCGCGGATTACTAAACCCAAATGGTATGGATTCAACTCCCACCAAATATTAAATCCTACACAGGTACATCATTTAGTATGACGCATGTACATTAAATGCCAATTTTCGTACACTATTTACTGTACAAAATCCAAAACACACATATAAACGAAATTCAATGCATGTGGTGGTACTATACCCTAGCCCCATGGATTGCTAAACTCCTAGGGGAACGATTTAAACTCCCTACCCTCGGTGATGTTTTGCCTTGTGAGTGGGTACTATACCCTAGCTCCATGGACTACTAAACCCTTGGGGATTAGTTTAACTTTTGGCCCTTAGGGAACAAATAAAAATCTACATTACTAACTAACTTACATATACATTAAATTACTAAATTCGTACATTAATTACTGCAAACTTTTGAGTTGTCCATGACTCATGTTATCTACATTACACAAACACAAGTTGTACATTATAAACATGAATTAAATTTTGTAACTCCTCCTACATAAACTATGAATTTAACTTCTGTAATATTTGTAATTCAACTAATAGTGTCTTGAATTAAGAATATTTTTTAGTAAGAGGAATTGCATACAGCATAAAACACTAATCTTAAAGAAAATATTTTAATAATTTATTCTTGATATGGAATATCTTTTTAGTTAATTCAATAACTAAGGAAACCAAATCACGTTGGCGTGAATTTAGGAGTCAATAACTGCTTGGTATTTTGCACAATCCGTTTATACCCTTCCTGAATTTTTAATATTATTTAACTAATTCCACATGGCATCATAACAAGCGTTAGATTTAAATATCCAAGGGCTTAAATTAATTTTCTGTTTTACAAATATTTAGTGTAATGACAATACATCCCTATATATATATATAAAGTTGTAATCAATGTCAAACCCTTCTTAAAGACCGAATTAGAGAACAAATCTGGGCCATAAGATCTAGTTTTTTGATGAGATATGTTGTTGTGTAAATTTTTTTCGCTCTTCATTACAAGCCAATTTTACTTCATTGTATAGGTTTATTACTTCATTCTGTACGTAATACATTGAAACTACAACATGTTTTTACTTGCTTCAAGTAGGTTTTGAAATGATTCAACATATGTTTCGTTCGAATTCATTGACATGAGTTTTTACTTTATTCACATTAAAATATGCAATTTATTCAAGTGAATTTATTACTTCATTCAGAAACGTTATTACTTCATTGGATAAGGAATTTACTTCATTCCAGTAGAACTTCAAATGCTTCTACACATACTTCATTCATATAATTTATTATATTATTCCATGTGTTTATTACACCATATCAGCGTCGTAGCGGTGGTGATAGATATTGTAGAGAGAAAGAACGGCACGCGACGGTGAAACTGCATTTACGTACTAGAATGAAGTAATAATCCTATTAGAATGAAGTAAAAACCTACCGGAATGAAGTAATATATTCTGGAATGAAGTTAAATATTCGTCACGTGTTAGTATGACTTATTTACCTTCGGATGAATAAAAATATACTGGTGATGAAGGAGAAAATAATTTATAAATTTGTGAATCTCATTCATAAAAAACTAGATCTAAAAACCCTAATTTGGTATGGTTCGGTGGTTCGGTCTTTAAGAGTGGGTTTGTGGATAATGGGACTATATATATATATATATATATATATATATATATATATATGGTTTTGATCTATGAAGACCAGATTTAAATACAGAAACACAGAAAACGGTCATACGTAGGGAATTTTTAGGTCATAGTTAGTTTATTTTTAGGTCATGCGAAGTGTTTTAGGTTAATTATTGACCATTAGATCATCTAATCCTAGGGCCAAGATTTGGCTGCATTTCTGAATTTAAATGCATTCTTATTTTGATCATCTCCCTATATATACATATACACAATGTTTTCGTGTTTTATTATTGATGAAGAAGAGGACGAAAGTAAAAGGGGAAATAATTTGTGTTTGAGTTTGAGGTGCTTCCAAAGATCAAGGAGGTGAAGAAGGAATAGTTTTTCATTTAAACATTTCTACAACTTCACATTGGTAAGATTCAGCTTCACCAACAATCCCCTATTCTTCGATTCTTTTTTGTTTTATTATATGATTGTAGAGAACATGGATAAATACAATTTGTTTAAGACATCATATGCAATTGGAAAAACACATTCTTAGGTCCTTATACTTTAATCAAAATGTTCATTAGGTCCTCGTACAATTTTTTCGTTTTAATAGGTCCTTATACTTTGATTATAAATTTTATTAGGTCCTTATACAATTTTTTATTTTAAGATATTTTTTACTTTTATCTTAGATAATAATTTATATTTAATTAATTAGATTTAATGAATCTTTTAATTTTATTATTTAACTTATCTTATGATTATAAATATTCAGAGAAACGTATCTTTCAGTATAAATATAAATAATCAATTGAAAATTCGGATAGTTATTCTAAAAAAAAACTTCGATTTTAATCTTCAATCATCACGGTTAATCTTTTTATTATTCTCTACAACTTATTGAGATTATTGGATAACAAGATGATAGTATTATCTTTATAGACTATGCTAAGTTAAATAATGGAATATTAAAAAGTTCATTAAGTTTAATTAAATTTAGATTATTATCAAAGATAAATGTAAAAAAGTCCCTAAAATATAAGATTGTACAAGGACCTAATGAAGGTTATGATAAAAGTATAAGGACCTACTAAAACGAAAAATCGTACGAGGACCTGATAAAAATATTGTGAAAAGTATAAGGACCTATTAAAACGAAAAAATTGTACAAGGACCTAATTAACATTTTGACTAAAGTACAAGGACCTAAGAATGTGTTTTGCCTATGCAATTCTAGTCATGTTTTTACATATGCTTTCCCGTACTTCTTCAAACTGTAAATTGCAAATTAAAACTTCAGAAAGGTTTGTCGTGTGTTTGTGTTGTGTGTATTTCTTATACTGCAAAATGGTGGCAAAGAAAGATGAAGCAGAGACTTGTTTTTTGAACAACGTCGAAATTTGTATAGCAAGAGGGTTTGACGGTTGTAGTATTGCAAGAAAAATGAAAAATGTATGGTATTTAAGAAGTTTGAATTGGTTTTGTTGTTGAACTTATATGTAGTGATGAATTCATGATTTTGATTTGGGGTTTGCAGGACATATCATGTCGGAGCAATTGGCGCTGCATAGCTGTTGAGTCCATGATGGTGCAGATCTCTACTTTGACACAGATGCATAGCAATGTGGATTGAATGTTTGCTTTTTTGTTGGTTGATGGATTATGGATATATTCATGTTATGTTATGGTTTGTAATTTAAAAGTTGTAACTTTGTATGTTTCTTTTTCATTTTTCGATTTTAGTTTTTTCGGGTTTTTCGTATAATTTCAATTTTTTCGGTTTAGTTCGATTTTTTAAGTTCGGTTTTCGGTTTTTCGGTTCGGTTTGGTTTCAATTTTAGCCTAAATTCGGTTTTTCGGGTTCGGTTCGGTTTGGGCAAAAAACCGAACCGAGACCCGAATGCTCACCCTTAATACATAAAAGCAGAATCAGTTAATGTACTGATCTATCTAAATGATTAAAGAGTAAAATAATGTGCCAATTTGTGTGAATAATGTATATAGAGTTGTGATGCATGAGCATCAATTAAATAATGTAGCAAACCAAAATCGAAATCTATCACCAAACCAAAAATTGTAAATTGACAGAAGTGTTGATTTATAGAAAAAAAACATAACAACAATGAACACGAAGTGCTGATTTACAGAGAAAACCTAACAGTGATGAACACGAAGTGCTGATTTACAGAAGAATCCACCATAGAAACTTTGCTAAAAACGTCGAAGCTTCATCACTTACCTGAAATCGCCGGCTTTGGTTCAGTTTCCACCGAATCTGGACTGCCAAAACAACCGTACAACGACGAACAAGGCTGAAACGACTGAGAAACGTAGAGTCGAAGGCTGAAACGACTGAGAAACATAGAGTCGAAGGCTTTTCACAGAGAGAAACGTCGGGGAGAACTGTTTTTTCGGTCTCTCTCCGGCGGCTAGGGGTTTTGGATGAGAGTGGAATTGGGGGAGAGGATTTTGGAATGACAGAGAGGTAATGCGGAAGGGAATATCAATCGGTTTCTCCAAAAATCGCGCTTAATTCGGACTTGCAGTTTTAAAACATGTGATATTAATGATTTGTTTACATTTCTACCCTTATAATGTACCAATTCCAACTAATAATGTAATGCAGACCATGATCTCTCCTCGACATATAGTCTGTTTAACATTTTAATCTAATGGTTAATATTAAGTTTGAAACTTATCACTATAAAGGCAATAAGGCCATAATGGCTCCCAAATACTATATTAATGTACAGATTTTTTCAAACTATTATGCATGATATATAGAAAATAAAAAATAATTATTGAAGTTAGCCAATAAATGATGATTAAAATATTTTGGATATTTAGTACAAAAATATACTCACGGTAAAAACTATTATAACTGTCGCACAAGACAAAACCGTCAGCTTATTTCAATACGTTTCACTTAATCTAATTATAATAAGATTGAAAAATCTTTTAACATCCCTAAGATTAGAACTTTTTAAGACTTTTCAATTTTATACATTAAAAAAAATGGTAGTACTTCAAAAATTACTCCGTTTGCATTTATATGTACTATTTTTACTATATTTAATATAGTATTATGATGATTTTTATGTATTTTAATTATCATATCAGATTGCTATTAATGTACGGAGTAAAAAAAATGTTATCAGTAAATAAAAATGCAAATGAATTAAAGTAAGAAATGTGTATCTCTTAAAAGTTAAAACTCAAACCCTAAAAGAAAAGCAGTAAAATAGAGTCGCGCCTCCATTCACTATCTCTACTCCATCGTCTGAATCGTCTCCGGCTGACCAACTCCAGCCCTCCAGCCGTTGGTTTAGAAATTGCAGATCAATAGATTGAAAAGAGAAGAGTGTAAGATGTTGGACATTAATCTATTTCGTGAGGAGAAAGGCGGGAACCCTGAGATAATTAGGGAGTCCCAGCGCCGTCGTTTCGCAGATGTTAATATTGTTGATGAGGTTATTGAGCTTGACAAAGCTTGGAGGAAGCGTGAGTCTCTAGTTCATGTTTATTTGACTTAATTTACATAACTCTAGCCATTTTGTGGATTTATATAACTTAATTGTGATGTGGATGTAGGCCAATTTGAGTTGGATGGTTTGAAGGCCTCCAGGAACAAGATGAGCAAAGAGATGTCTCGCCTCAAAATTGTGAGTTTCATGAATCAAATTGTTCTTTCGATTATAGATTATCTCAATTTGTTCTTAAAAATTTGTTATGCGAAGAAAATATATGAGTTATTTGTTATGCCAGTGTTGTCTCTTTTTTCTAGAATATGTGAAAAAGAAGAGAAAATGCCAACCGATATTAGATTGAGATGTCTTTCTAATTGCATTGCCTTCTTGTTTCCCTTTGAATGTTGCAAAAGTGAAAGAGAACTTAACAGCATTTACTAGTGATGACTCTTAACTTTAAACAATGATGTAACTGACTTCTATATGTTTCCCTTTTGTTTTATTGCAAGTCCGGTGGAGATGCAAATGAAGTTAAAGGCAGTTTAGATGAGAACAAAGAACTGACTACACAGAAGGAGGCTGAGGTGCAGGAGGCCTTTTCAGCATTGCAGAGTAAATTAAGAATCATTGGAAACCTAGTGCATGATTCTGTTCCGGTTGACAATAATGAGGTGCGTTTGAGGTCTTCTTGTTCATAAGAACTTGCGTTCCCCTGTGCTGAATAATCTTTTTAATGAACTTTGTCATTTTTCAGGATAATAATGCTGTTATACGGACATGGGGAGAGAAGAGGATGGAGCCAAAGCTGAAGGATCATGTCGAGCTTGTTGAACGGCTTGGAATTGCTGATTTGAAGAAAGGTGCTCACATTACATACTACTCCCTCCGTTCCGCCTTAATAGAGGCGTTTCATTTTCTGCATTTGTTTTTAAAAAGTAATACTCCCTCTGTCCCACTCAAGATGTAGAGAATGGTCTTCTCTATATTATTATCCCTCTTAATTTACTTTTTCTCGACTTTAACTATTAATTATTATTTTTCTAAAACAAGTTCAGAAAATGAAACTCCTCTATTAACATGGAACATCGGGAGTGCATATTTAAGAAATTGTGCAAGTAAATTGGTAGTTGCTTTGTGCTTGACATAGCAGGACAATCCAGAAACTCGTTAGTATGTTTGTTAATACTCCCTCCGTCCTATAGAAATAGGCCATATTTCCTTTTTCGTCCGTCCCATAGAAATAGTCCATATCCATTTATGGCAACATTTTTCTCCTCTTCTACTTTATCATTTATGGGCCCCACCATCCACTACACAATTTATACTACTTTTTCTTCTCTCTTACTTTACCAAATTACGCATTAAAACCTGTGCCAACCCAAGGGCCTATTTCTGTGGGACTGAGGGAGTATTTGTTTACTTGTAGAGCTTACTTTCTTTGTCCTTTATAGCTCTGGTGTCCAGACTTAAATTTCATATTATTGTCAGTTGTGGAGTTAAAATTTTATTAGCCTTGGGCTTGGCTTATTTTCAATTATTATATTCATAGCATTAACTTGTTTGTTGATATAAAGTGTTTCAACATTTGCAACATTTGTAGGTGCAAATGTTGCGGGAGGTAGAGGTTATTATCTCAAAGGAGATGGGGTACGGCTTAATCAAGCTCTAATCAACTTTGGTCTTGATTTTTTGGACAAGAGGGGATATACAGCATTGCAGACCCCTTTCTTCATGCGGAAAGATATTATGGCAAGGTGTGCCCAGCTTGCCCAGTTTGATGAGGAGCTTTACAAGGTAGCCTTTTCTTTTTGTCTAATAGCGTAAAAGTATTGTTCAGTTCAGGGTTTGTACCTTAATACCTCTTTAACTTTAGAGAGAAGACACCGGATTACCACCTGAAATAATAACTTTGTAATCCTGGCTAACTGAATCCATTCTGGAACAACATGCAATAGTAATGGGTACTTTTCAAATTATGGTCAAAATCAGTAGAATACACTTAAAGAAGATGAAGCATATACCTGATATTGTCTAGAAATGAAGTATATTTATGATAATTATGTTTTGTAGCTTGGTACTTTTTAAATGTTACTCCTCTATACAAGTCTTAACTCCACTTTTATGCAATTAAATAAGATCACTGTCTTCCTTGTGTTCTATAAAAGAGAGAACAAAAAATTACCAGACAATGTTACTCCTTTATACAAGTCTTAACTCCAGTTTTATGCAATTACATAAGATCACTGTCTCCTTGTGTTCTTCATAAAAAGAAAACTAAAAATTACTAGACAATGTAGTCGTTGGCGCATTGTCCCCCCCAAGGCTGTATCTATGCAATCATATCCTTGACAAAATAAAGGTGAAACTTGTGCATTGTAGTGTTTACCTGAATGAATGTCTGAACTTTGCATGCATAAACATCTTGACTTTTGTGTGTCTAACAGGTTACTGGAGAAGGAGACGACAAATATCTGATAGCTACTGCTGAACAACCACTTTGTGCGTATCATATGGACGATTGGGTTCATCCTACCCAACTGCCTGTGAGGTGTGAAATCTATTAAGAGAGAGACCCAACTCGCTTGTCTTGTCTTGGTGCATTTTTATGTTAGCTTATACTATTTCGAAACCTTCAACATGGTTCCTTCTCTGGTATTTTTATATATGTTTGATGAGCTTTATTGTTTCTTTTAGATATGCAGGATATTCTTCCTGCTTCAGGAAAGAAGCTGGCTCACATGGTAGAGATACTTTAGGAATTTTCCGTGTTCATCAATTTGAAAAGGTTGAACAGTTCTGTATGACTAGCCCAAATGGAAGTGATTCATGGGAAATGCATGAAGAAATGCTCAAAAATTCAGAGGCTTTTTACCAGCTGGTATATGTTTTGGTCCCCCTTTTGATTCATATAATTTTTATGCACACTGGGACTATGCCATTGCATAGTATTAATCATAAGAAATTGGTTACTTTACGATTCATCTCTTAAAGTTAGATGCTTCTAATTGAATTTTGTGAAATTATTCCCGTGAGCAGCTAAATATTCCCTATCAAGTTGTATCTATTGTCTCTGGTGCCCTGAATGATGCTGCTGCAAAGAAGTATGACTTGGAAGGGTGGTTTCCAGCATCACAGAAGTACAGAGAACTTGTTTCCTGTTCAAATTGCACTGACTATCAGTCGAGGAGATTAGAAACACGATTTGGACAAAAAAAGGTTAAGAGTGCTACTGTTTTGTGCTGCTTGTTTATATTTAGGAGGGTTTCGTGTTATGGTCTAAATATATATGCCCTAAGCTTACGAAGTCCTATATTGATTTGTGATTGGAAAAAGACTCTGGTGTGTAGCATATCATTTGAATGATATTGACTCAATTAAATTGCTGCAGGCTAATGACAAGTCAAAAGAGTATGTGCACATGTTAAACTCCACCTTGACAGCAACTGAGAGGACTATGTGCGCCGTCCTTGAGAACAACCAAAAGGAGGATGGGGTCGAGATACCAGAGGTTCTTCGACCATTCATGGGTGGGAAATCCTTCATTCCTTTTATTGTCCCCCCTACCAAAGATTCCAAAGGGAAAAAGAGCACTGAATAAGCTGATTGTTATTCCAACTCCCTGTGTTCATGTACGGTTGTCTTGGAAGCTTTTGTTTAGGCCTTGCACTTCCATACGTTAATGCAAAAACTAGCTCTGCTTTTGATAGACTAAACAATATACAACCTTTGTTTTTTGTCTTTGCTCTTCTTTGATGTTTCTATACAATCAACATTTGTAACGTCCATCTGATCAAATTAAAATTAAGTGTTTCCTCTTTTTTTGTTGGTTTTTCTCGTTCCTTCTCTAAGATAAAAACAGGGATTTGTATTCCTGTAACATTTGGAGTTATGGAGTTCATAGAAGAAAGATCAGTTAGTCGGATTTCAACTTAATGTTCCTCCAACCCGTGCACCAGCTAAGCTTCTCAACGAATTTGTTTTTTTCGAAGAGCCTACGTGTGAGCTTATGCTTACTCTCAGCCTCTTGATTCTTAAACGGGTGGGCTGTACATCATTTCTTCCAAGTTGATGTTCCACTACATTATACGTTCTACTCTTGTATTTACTGGTAAATCAACTAACAAAAATTTTGTACTGTAACTTCTACTCCAAACACAAGTCTCACAATGCAAAGAAACCATTTCTATAATCAAAACTAAATCCTCAAATTTCTTGATATAAGTTTCCGTTAATTTCAACCAGTATATTTGAAGAGCAGAGCGAGGTTCATATCTCTCAATTGAATGCTGACAACAAGTATATTTGAAATAAGGACAGTTTCAACTTTCAACTACATCGTGGTCAAATATTTTTCTGACTGTTTTTGTTACAGCAATAAAAACTAATTACCTTGGAATAACCAGTTACCATTCTACAATTCAAAATAAGCAGAGACTGAACCACATTTCAAAAGGAACGCTATCATTATGTATAGATATTACAGATGCTGCAGCATTTTGCAGGAACTTTTCTGGGCAAGTCACGGTTACAATATAGCTGACAGATCACAAAGCTAAGCTCCTTCAGCCAAGGTTCCCTTTGATGTGCTGATGTAGAGTACTGCAAAATGAAGCTATACTTCAGAATCAAGAAAAGAGATAAAAATCACATTCAACGCCTCTGCAAGTTGCTGCTTACCATTATTTCCACGAATGAAGGCATCTCCATATTTGTTCTTCAGCTGGCCATTCACATATTCCTCTGTTTGTTCCATTGCAATATTCATATATCCATCCAGACAAGCAAGGATACCTGAATGATAACATTAAACACAAAGAAGAATCTAGTGAGTTGTTTGGGTATATTACCATTAAACAAACTCATCTACTGAGTCAATTCAAGGCACAAAAAACAAAGCGAGCTAGTGCCGAATAACATAGATTATCATTCCATAGCTTACTAGCCTCTTCCCTCATCTCTCGTGCAACCGTGCATGATAACGTTTACATTGCCAAACTCTTAGCTTTTTAATTATTATTACTTGAAGGGTATCAGACAAACACCATCAGCATACTCCAAAACACAACAATGACCCATTGCACCCCTACCCTTTCACCCAGCACTGATTTCCTTCGCGTAACAAGCATATCAAACTAATGAAGACCCTGTTTGCATCAAGGCAGACAGTCACTCCACTAAAAGAAAATTGACGTTCTACTTTCTAACTAAGTGATTGGATCTCAGCTGAACAACCAGAGTTTCATAAATCACTGAATTTTAAACATAACTAATATCTTGCATTGCAGTCTTGGCTTTGGATGTTACTGTACAATTTAAATAGTACTACTAGTTGTAAACACTAAGTTTCGAATGTCAATGACACCTGATCAAGCCGAAAGATAGAAGCTTGCAGCCCATAATTAAATGCAAATCACCCAAACATACTTCAAAATTACTTCTTGTTGATGTTTTGGATACAATTACAGAAAATCTATACAAAAAATAAGAGCAAGATTTTGACGGAAACAAATACGCCACACAAACAAAATCCCAAGAAAAATAGAATCGGATAGAGAGAGAGAGAAGGATAATTGAGATGAAGTTCACCTCTATAATCGACACCGGAGTTTAATTTAACAACCACAGGTCGTCCGCGTATGGATTTCAGAAAATCTGCCGGAGTTTTAGTGCCTGACAGTTTCTCCCCTGCGCCGCTCATTTTCCAAATTAATGCGAACTGCTGCCGCATAAACAACCCAAACACGATTACGCACTCGAATTCAAACATAGTAAAAGGGAAAATCTAGACTATCTTTAGCATTGATTAAAGAAACCGCACGAATTATACAAGGTTTTCAATACACAGGTAATTACGCATAAATCCATAGAACACAATCAACAACGAACAAGAAATTACCAAGAAAACCTGTAGACTCCGGCGAACGACGGCCGGAGATTGCAATTCAAGGTAGAAACAATAAAATTCTCCTGAAAAAAAATCTTTTTCTTATTCTGAAATTTATAGGCAATTTGGGGTAGAAGACAATAATTTTAGAAATAGAACATGAGGAATAAGCAGTGAATTAGGGTTTTGAATTTAAAATGGGTCATTATTGGGAGTAAAAGTCCTTCCACATCATCGTGGAATGATGATTAGGTGTGCTCACCAATAACTCTTTGACAGTTAAAAATGAAAAAGGTCCACATACCGTATCAACATAAATTTGGTAATCTTATATCTAAATTGGATATAGAAATTATATCATATAAACTATTAATTGACGTTAATATACTAGTACAATTTATATATGCATATTGATATTATAATATAATAATAATATACACATAAAAGTAATTGTTTTAGTATTTATATACATAAGGAAAAAAATCATATTATTATGGATAAGATTTTTTTTAATTATTTTTGTATTTATATATATAAGAAAATATTCACATAAATAAAAATTATGAATGCAAGTTATATTTTGTAAGTTATATATTATAATTTTCGTTAAAAATGAAGAATTTTTAACAAAAATAAATAAAAATGAAATATAAATATAATTTAAAAATATTATTATTTTATAAAAGAGATGTCTTGTGGTATATTAGTACTATTATAATTTTCATTAGATTTATTAGCATGTCAAAAAATCAATAATTTTTAATACAAGAAAATAAAAATTAAAAAATGAAATATTAATATAATCTAAAAATATTATTATTTTATAAAAGAGATGTCTTGTATATTAGTACTATTATATTATGAGATGAATGGTCATATTCTAATGCTTATAGCACTCCAATCCAAAATCAAGATCAAATCTCCACCCGTAGATTTTAAAATGAGTGGATGAGATTAAATCTTACGAATCTCAATAAATAGTAGACAAAATATCAACAAAAGGGTAATATCATTATTATGTTATCATATGATAATTTTCGTGAATATTTTTTTATATCAACATAGGGTATTACAAATATCAACAATATGACATAAGAATATCAATATTAGTACAAGAAAATATCAACACATATTTATTGAGATTTTTACATGGTTTTATTGAGATTATTTGATGTATTTGTTGATAAAAATCTGGTTATCAACATTTACGAAAACTAAAATAAAAAATATCAAATTTCATCATCCGAACGTCTTCGGAACATATGCAATTGAGATCTCGTTGGAATCCTTATAAAATTATTTTTAATTTGATATATTTTTTGCAAAAAAATAATTTAAATCGAGAGAGTTACGTAAATTTAAAGTTTTAAGATGATTTTAATGAGAGTGAATTAATACCCTCTAATTTTATTTATTAATTTTCTTAATTAAAAATATAATACATGTGACATTATTTCAACCACTAGATCTTCTAATCTAATGGCTATGATTTAGTCTTAGTTTGGGATTGCTAATTAGTTAGCGATTGATCATTCCCCATGAGATGAATATACATATATAAATTGTACTAGTATATTAACGTCTAACTCATTTTTCATATAAGTGTAATTTTTATATTAAATATTACTCCCCCCGTCCCACAAAAGATGTCACACGTGTGGGACAACACGGGATTTTAGGAGGTTTTGTTTTGTGTGTTAAATGGAGAGAGAAAATATAATTTTTATATTCATGTGAGAGAGAACTTTTACTAAAAAGGGAAATGTGACATCTTTTGTGGGACAAACTAAAAAGAAAAGTGTGGCATCTTTTGTGGGACGGAGGAGTATTAAACTTTCCATAAAATGATTAAATGGATGTATCCAAATTTACCTTAAGTTCCTAATTTATGTTGAAGTGATGTGGCATGTGAACCCTTTTTATTCCAATTGTCAAAGAGTTATTGGTGAGACACACCAAAACATTATGCCACCATGGTGTGGAAGGACCATGGAATTTTTACTCCATTATTCGAGCTGCATAATTCGTAATCAATTTATTTTTATAGACAATAAATTTTGCTCGCCTCTCAACTAACTTGGGGTAAAAAAATTTAGTAGATTAATAAATTTGGTTGAATAAATTAAATAAAAATATAAATAAAATTAAAATAAAATATGAGAGATAAAAAATGGAAATAGGCGAAGAAATATACTCATAAAAGTGATTATATTAGATGCTTTGTTTTTTATCCAAAATAAAAGGAAAGATAAAAGAAAGTAAAGTAGGTGATGAAATATAGTAAGAGTAATTAGATATATTATTTTTATTTTTAAAAAAATTACTCAGCTTAGTTGATACATCTAAAATTAAATATGACTCAACTTAGTTGGAATAAAGAGAATAATAATTTTTTACTTCACACAAACACGCACAAATGAATAGGTTTGAGTCATTATCGAATCAACTTGTTAAAAACCTAATAAATTAAAGTTGGGTTCAGGTAACTTAGTTAAAAAATAAACATTACTCTATCCGTCCCAGCTAAGTTGAGTCATTTTTTTTTATATAAAGAAATAAAATATTCAATCAGTCTTACTTAATTTCACCACCTACACCTACGTACTCTCTTTTTATTTTTCCTACTTTATTCATCTCTCTTAGGGCTCGTCTGGTACGTCCGGAACAGCTCGAAACACCCTCCTCCTCACTTTGTTTCCGGCGTTTGGTAGCAAGCAAACTTTTTGAGCGACCCGGTTTACTCCAAGCGGGTTTCCCACCTACATCTACAACTATCAACGAAGGTGTGTCAACTCCAACAGGGTGTGGAGCTGGTATAAGTGACGGGCATTTCAGGATTTGGCTGAAAACGTAGCAATTGTTCGAATTTGCCCTCCGAAATCTTCAAATTGTTACCGTTGGAGGTCCAATTTTTCGTCGAGCGGCTGACCAAATTCCGGGTAAACTTCGATTCAAATGTCCGATTTTTTTTGCATTGTCAATTTCATACGGTTTTAGGGATCGATTTTCGGCGTTTTATGAGTTCTTGTTCGATTCTAGTTTGGTAATTTGGTTTACAAACTCTGATTTCGTCGGCGCATGCTGTGATTGATTTGGGCGAATTGGGGGAAAAAATTTTGCATTTTTGAAATGGTTGCCTGGCTTACTTGACTTGCGAATTTTTTGCTAAATTCGAATTGGTGGTAATATGGTGCATATGCTGAATTATTTGTTTGACAATTTCTACCCGATTGGTGCATTTGCTTAATTAATATGTGCAATGATTCGATTTTGAACTCTGTTTCTCTGAACATTGATACCCGATTGGTGCATCTGCTTAATTATTATGTGCAGTGATTCGATTTTGAACTCTGTTTCTCTAAACATTGATGTCTTTGATTTTCAATTGGGAATGGAGTAATGCTGTCCATAATATTCAGTTCACATTTTGTACACACGCTCCCTTCCCAATTCCGCATCAAGAAACTACCTTCTTGCTTCCGCTCTTATTTTTTGTTGTATTTTGAATTTAGCTTACTTTTGCCGCCCGATGCAATCTGTTGTATGTTGTCTAATAATGCTTCCCGTTCGATGTTTCCATTTTACCAGACTAAAAAAGCGTAAGGATGTCGAGACTGCATTAGTTACGATCGAGAAATTTGGAAATGAAGAGGGGTATTAAAGTCATGGGTCTTTTATGTTTCAGGCCTACCCCAATTCAACCAAACAATGGAAAATGACTTGACAATTTGCTTGGGTTGAACCAAACAACATATAATTCTGCCCAGTCATGAAAGCCCATTAACACATCCATGTTAATTATTTACACTAATACCAGACAAGCACTTACATTTCAGCACAATTTCTTAATCTTCGTGTCCAAAAATTTTGACTGAACTTAGTTGGGACAAAGGGAGTACTATTATAAACAATTGTATTTTCTTTTTTTTTTATAAAAAGTATACTTTCATTATATTCTCTAAATTTGTATAAATTAGGTTTGTATCATTATTGTGTAGTTGTCGTGTTGTTTCTATCCAAATTATATTTTGACATTAACATGTGTGTGTCAGTGCTGAGTTTAAAGATAACAAGTCGGATTTATATTCAGGTTGAGATTTTTTTTAAGAATTAGATTTAAGTTAGACCCTTAAATCATTATCAAATTGATTTGATACAATTCAAACCACGTGATTAAATTGATTTGATACAATTCAAATCACATGATTTAGCAATCCTAAATGTACTTTATCATTGACAATAAATAGATTATGCAAATTTCCCAGAGGAATGGAAGTGCATGAGCTATTTCATGACTATAAATCTATAATTGCGAATCATTTACCTTAAATTCAAATTCATTTTTTAATATATATATATATATATTATACTAAAAAGAAAGTAATTTTATTTCACTATTTGTACCAAACTCAAATTTTATAACATAAAACTTTTACTGAAGCTATAATACACAATATATTTGGTGTTGTTCATAGAGAAAAGCAAAATTGAGTTTAAGTTTACAGTTTTATTGAATAAGTTTTCTATACTGAAAATGATATTTAGTGTATAATTAAAAATGGTTTTAAATTAATAATAGCACTATCATTTATTTTCCATCTCTTCTTTTTCTATTGATTAGTAATGAACAATTTTTTAAAATTGAATTCAGTTTTAGTTCATTCCCTAAGTTTCGAAGGTAGTACAACTATAAAATAATGTCATGAGTTGAGAAGACGAGACGATGAAAGTATGGATATCTTGTCCATCTCCTCCACCGTTCAATGCTCTCACACTCCACCACACTTGTCCACTTCCATAAACCACCGCGCCTCCACTTCCGCCGCTTCATTCATTCGAGCTTCTACCTCATCGCAAGACAATTCTCACAAACCCACCACCAATTCCCCCGACATCCGCCGCCCCATCACCACCAACAAGCCTCTCAAAACATCCACTTCTCACTTCCCAGAAAACCCCCTCAAGAAATTGGTTAATCTTCGTAACCCTTCCGCCCCCAATTCTCCGCCACACGACACTATCAGCGCAAAGCTTTGGTTGTCAAGCAAACTCTCCCCTCCGCCACCTCCTCCACCGCCCTTGCCGCCGTTGCAAGAGAACAAAGCTGATAACGGGCTTTCTGGAAATTCAGATGAAAATGGAACGGAAGTGGAGTTCAGAGAGAAAGGCAAGATCTTTGTGGGTAATTTACCTCTTTGGATAAAGAAAATTGAGGTAGCTGAGTTTTTCAGGCAATTTGGGCCCATAAAGAATGTGATTCTGATAAAGGGTCACGATGAATTGGAGAGGAATATGGGATTTGGGTTTGTGATTTATAACGGAGATATGGCAGAGAAAGCTGCAATGAAGGCTGTGGAGTTTGATGGAGTGGAGTTTCATGGAAGGGTGCTGACGGTGAAGTTGGATAATGGACAGAGAGTGAGGGGTAAATATGCAGAGAGGGCGAGGTGGGTGGAAGGCAAAGAAGGGGAAGCATACCGGTCAGAGTGGCATGAAGAGAGGGAAGGTTCACGAAAAGAATTTGCAAAGGTTCTAGAATCTCATCCCGAGAATTGGCAGGTCATATTGCGAGCCTTTGAGAGGATAAAGAAGGTAAAGTGTGTCTTTTGATGCTCATGCCCTCCTAACTAGTCTTGAGGGAAGCTGTTATTCAGTTGCTTCAACTTTTATCTTCAACGAATGAGCACTAATAATATGCATTGAGTTTTGAGTGTTGTTGGGTTACAATTGTCTAGGTATAGTCAATAGCAAGTATAACTAATCATATGCTTATCCCATGCGAATATATCGAGTTTCACTATGTTATATGAGAGCTCATTAGAGAATGTAATTTTTTTGTGGACTCTGCATTCCACTAGGAGAACCTCATAAAATGTAGTTTATCAAGACTTATAGAATTTAATTTAGTGGTTTATATGAATTAGTATTCATATAGTGTATGGAAAGTAGTTTTTGAGCATCTCCATTGTTGCCGATGGAGGGGATTTCATCATATTTTACATTGACTATTTTGTGTCAATCACTTCATTGGCACTAGATTGAAAGAGATAGTGAAGTGTATATGCACTACAAGGTTTCCTGATTAGACTGTATAGAAAGTTCTTACTGAAACCTGAATATAATTACTGCTGTAATGTTATACATGTTGCTTTTATCCTGCACCTAGAGACTTGGTTAAGTCAGTGTTGCATTATATGGCTTAGACCTCCATCTGCTTTGGATATTACGCATACAAATCTTACTATATAGCTTCTAACTGACAAGGAACTGAATGTTCCTCTCTAAAAATTATGTTGCTCATTTGTTCTTCATCTTTATCTGCTATTAATACTTTTTAACTTTTGTAGCCTTCAAGAAAAGAGTTTGGATTGATGGTGAACTATTATGCAAGGCGAGGAGACATGCATCGTGCGCGTGAAACATTTGAGAACATGCGTGCCAGAGGAATTGAACCAACATTACATGTATATACAAAGTACATGTTATTCCATTTCCGTTTTAGCTTCTTTAATGATATTTGAACCCCTTGGTGTTATTTTTTTTAGTTTGCTGAAAATTTAGTATAGTTCTGAGGTAAAGGTGAAAAGCTGATAATTGTTCTATTATTATTGCAACTGGGATCTTACAAGCATGATATATCATGTTGAGCATCTCCAGATATACATGATAAAACAAACCCAAATATTTGGTGGTTTGAATTTCTGTGCATCTTAATCAGATACCAATGATAGAAACTTATTATCACACCTTTTTCATCAGTTAATCAACAAGTTACATTCTCATAAGCTGATTAACAAATAGTTGATTTCTATTGTGCAGCCTCATTCATGCTTATGCGGTAGGAAGAGACATGGAAGAAGCACTATCATGTGTAAGGAAGATGAGGGATGAGGGAATCCAGATGAGTTTGGTGACATACAGTATTGTTGTTGGAGGATTTGCAAGAGTTGGGAATGTTGAGTAAGTAGCAATTTGGTGCATGTACGGTAGCATATGCCTATTTAGTTATCTTTTAATGGCATATGGTATTACTGTTGGCGGATGTGCATGAGTTAGGAATGTTGACTAGATAGTAATCCGTACCATTAACAGTATGAAATGCTTATTTTAATTTTTAATTATCCTTTAGTGACTTTTATGCCTAGTTTTTTCAGCAATCATTTGACCCCTAAGTATACAACCCTTATGATTGAAACCAGGTATGCTATATCCTGATATAACAAAGATATGCGACCTATTGATCAAAAATCTATAATAGCTTCTAAAAAAAGAAAAACTAGCACATTGATAGATTGTCTTGTAGTTCCATATCTTCTTTGTCACGTCATCCTTCGATAATTTTTTTGTAGATTTACACACACATGCACCCGAGATTACCCTAACCCCCACCTATTGATTGGAAAAGAAATATCTTACCAATTGAGCCAAGCTTTGTCCTCTTCATCCTTTGATCATTAAGAGTGTGGAATTGGTACCTTTTTATGGATTGATACCAGTTATCTCTTCTATTTTGGTGCATGGAGACCAAGTTTAACCAGATTCACCAAAAGTTGTTCTTTAAGTGTTTGGCACTCTGTTGAATTTTGTTTCTCCAAATGAGGCATTCATTTCTAGATTTCTGATAAGTCTTGTTTCTTCTGGCTTCTTGATTTTCCCTAAATTAGCTCTTCTGCAATTCTTTCTCTAATATGGTTCCCTGTTTTTTTGTCGAAGAGCTGCAGAGCTTTGGTTTAAGGAGGCGAAAGAGAGACTTACACGCTTAAATGCCATCATATATGGGAACATAATTTATGCTCATTGGTAGGTTGATTATAGTCTTTACACGAGTATATATTCTATACTACTATTTATCAGGAAAGCATGAAGTTCTAATTATAGGTGACTAATGTGTCAGCTTCAGTGTGTATTCTATGATGGATATTCGTTTAAAAAACTAGTTAGATTGCCTCATTGGATCTTCCTGTGTGATCATGTTGTTTGCTTGTCATAAATGCAGTCAAAAGTGTAACTTAAGTCGTGCCGAAGTGTTGGTGAGAGAGATGGAAGAACAAGGTATAGATGCTTCAATTGATATATACCATACAATGATGGATGGTTACACCATGGTACAGAATGAAGAGAAATGTATAATGGTTTTCCACAGACTTATGGTAAATGCTTACTCCCATGCTTCTACTGTAATTAATGTTTGGGAATTTTCTTCAAAATAAAGAATATTTAGATGTAAACATGTTTTTTCAATTAATTCAAGTACATGGATTTTGCTCGTATGAAGCTGCATAGCAGCCATTATTTACTCCTATCATACCCTACACCTTTTATAGCGGAAATAACTAACCGTTAGATAAAGGATGATATTTTTGAAGATATCGAAGAATCCTGGGAAGATGTGTGGAAGACATTGAAGTTGAATAAGCAATCTGGATTTCAAACACTGGAGCATTTAACATTTATGCTTTTCTTTTTTTAGCAAATGGCATTATTATTTGTTTCTTATAGAGATAACATAAAAACTGGTTTTTACGAAGTAGCCTGGTGGATGATTTGTGCTTTATGGAAATATAACTTCTAGACTGACTTTTTTGGGAGGAATTCTCGTCTTGAAAATTGGCACTATCTATGCAATATGTTCCCAAGTCTTAATGTTTATTCTTTAATCTGTTCAACATTAGAAAATGTAATGTAAATGCTCAGAAAACCGTATGAAGGGAATTTTTGCTCTTGTGTAACTTTTAGTCGAAAACAAGTCTGCACACTGACATTTTTTTCTTTTGCTACAGGAATGTGGATTTACGCCTTCAATAGTTACTTATGGGTGTCTCATCAACCTTTATATCAAGGTAGCTGATGCTTTTAGTTGCAATAACTGAACTGTTTGTTCTTCTGGAATGTAATGGTGGATCTTCTTTCTCTATTTAATCTGCGACGTATTTATTTCAATTGTTTTTTGAGTCAACTTAAAAAGAGCACTACATAAGAATTTAATTTGATTTTCAATTTTGTATTGACCTTCAAGCTAATTTATCCTGCTTAGTTTTGAACAAATTTTACAATTGACTGTATTGAGCTGTCATAATTATCAAAGTTTGATTTGCTTGATTTTCACTAAGTGCTTTATTTAACTTCACAGATGGGAAAAATTCATAAAGCTTTGGAAGTAAGTGAAATGATGAAATCAGCAGGCGTAAAGCATAACATGAAGACGTATTCCATGTTGATCAATGGTTTTATATATTTGAAAGATTGGGCAAATGCTTTTTCAATTTTCGAGGATGTAATTAGAGATGGTTTAAAGCCGGATGTCATTCTTTACAACAATATAATAAGAGCATTTTGTGGCATGGGCAACATGGAACGTGCTATTCGTACTGTCGAAGAAATGAAAAAGGAGAGGCATAGACCTACCCCAAGAACGTTTATGCCCATAATTCATTCTTTCGCAAAGTCTGGAGAAATGAGAAGAGCTCTCGATGTTTTTGATATGATGAGGAGAAGTGGATGCATTCCTACTGTGCAGACGTATAATGCTCTGATTATTGGCCTCGTTGAAAAGCGTCAGGTACATTATTCATTGAAATATTAGGTTAAGCATATGAGAAGTAGTATTGAACCAAACGTAGCCACTCACATTTATGTTTTGCTTAACTAGTTACTCTCCTTTATTTTTTATAGATGGGGAAGGCTGTAGATATATTAGATGAGATGTTGCTTGCCGGCATTAATCCCAATGAGCACACATACACAACCATCATGAATGGTTACGCCTCATTGGGCGATATCGGGAAGGCGTTTGAGTACTTTTCCAAACTTAAAAACGAGGGACTCGAGCTTGATGTTTATACTTACGAAGCCTTGCTCAAGGCATGCTGTAAATCAGGCAGGATGCAAAGTGCTTTAGCAGTTACAAAAGAAATGAAAACTCAAAATATCCCCAGGAATACATTTATCTACAACATATTAATCGATGGGTATGGAGTGTCTTATACTTGGATTCCACTTCTTGCTTTGCTTCTCTCTTATATACAGTGGCAAGGCCTGTCCACCTTGATTTATATCTCGAATATCTTCTTCAATGCAGATGGGCTCGCAGAGGTGATGTTTGGGAGGCTGCAGATTTGATGCAGCAAATGAGACAGGAAGGTGTACAACCCGACATCCATACTTACACGTCGTTTATAAATGCTTGTTGCAAGGCCGGAGATATGCTGGTATGTGTATAAGAAGTTGAATATCCCAGATAAATGAATATTTCATTTGGATGTTTAAAATCTTGAAAGAATATGTTACAAAAGAATCAGTGTGCATAAATGTAAGGATTTTAGTTTAGTTGGGATTTTTTTTTTCCGGCTATAATGTCCCGATAAGTAGCCTATGCATGATATTACGGAGCAGGTTACCTAATTTATCTCGCTTCTTGATAGTGACTCGATAGTCTAGCTCTTCTACAAGCCATCTCTAACCACGGGCGTATCTTAACATGCATATGCATTTGGATGTACTGGATTGTGCGTAATGAATTAACCATTCATAGCTATTGCTTCTTCTATGTGTATGTTCTAAGCCTGTTCATTTTATTCTCTCTCTTGTTGCAGCGAGCAATGAAAACAACGAAAGAGATGGAAGCAGTTGGAGTGAAGCCAAATATCAAGACCTACACAACACTTATAAACGGGTGGTCACGAGCATCTCTCCCGGAGAAGGCACTCAAGTGCTATGAAGAGATGAAGCAGGCAGGATTGAAGGCGGACAAAGCCGTATACCACTGCCTAATGACGGCGTTGCTATCGAGGGCTACCGTTGCTGAAGACTACATCTACTCAGGGATCCTCAACCTATGCCAAGAGATGGTGGAGAACGAGCTGGTCGTAGACATGGGCACTGCAGTTCATTGGTCCAGATGCTTACGCAAGATCGAGAGGAGCGGCGGCACCATTACAGAAGCCCTTCAGAGGACCTTCCCACCTGATTGGAACTCTCACAAGGCTCTCGATGCTAGCTCCGATGAAGACGAGGACGGATATGGAGATCGCGCTTCCTACAACAGCGATGCTGATGGCGAGGACGAAGCCAACTTCAAAGAAAGGTTTCAGTTCTAACTAGATTTCACATTGATGTGTATGTGTAGAAGAGAGTTAGCCTAGGTATAGATTTTATTGGATCTAAGTAGAGAATTTTTTGTGACCTTTTTTAATGTATAAATTTAAGTGTTTGTTCACTGTATGATATTATGGTTGAGTTTCGTGTATTTTATTTTTATTTAGGGTATATCACTACATTATGTAGTAATGAAAGGACAGCCAAGATTGAAGTAGTGAGGTTCCTAAGTGAAAGCTTTTCATGGTTGACTTTTTTTTTTTTAATTATTGAACCCATGTTAAATTGGTTGTTAGTTGTTAGTACATTAGTTGGTAGAATTATTATTCAGCTATGTAGATCAAATAAATGTGATGTATTCAACTCTCTTGTATCATGCAGTGTGAAGAATGTAATGGCATACTTATTTGACTTTATAAACATTTGGATTTTGATGTCCTTTTGCTAAGTTAGGTGCAATTGAAGTGTCTGTCGTTGGAGGGGAGGGGACCTCATTAAATTCTTTAAAATAGTTTTTAGTTTTTTAGAGAAATCGGTTCTCAACCAAATTTTTAGGATTTTCCATATTTGTTACTTTCAGATGTATTTTCCATATTTTTTAATTGAATTACGCAAATTTGTGTATTTTTACTTCAAATTTCAACCAAATATTATTAAACACACTCTTTATTTGACTCCTTTCTAAGTGTACCACCACCAAGAAAAATATATCTAGCTAGAAAAGAAAATGCATTCGGCATGTGTCATGCCATGCATCCAATATCAAAAGATATACATTGAGACATTGTGAATGGTGGGTACATATCATAATCGCCAGTTTAATTCCTAGTTTATAACAACATAATATGAGGTCAACTCAACATGTGCCTATTATATTTAGCACTAATCATAATAAGTAATGGAAGATGGGAGACAAAGTAGTTGAGTTGCACTCCTTTTTGATCTTCAACTCCAATTATTGTTAACAACGAAATCTCAATGTTCCAGCGTCGAAATAATCAAGCGCACGACCAAAACAAAAATTTGGGATTATTTTTTAGATTATTATGAGATGTGTTCGAAAAATTTCTTGGGGAATTTTGTAATGTATAATGAAAAGATTATCAAATAGCAAATATTGTTTCTGGAATATTTAAGAGTATTTTTTTGTTCTTTCTACCAACCCAAACTCGAGTTAACAATAATACTAAAATCAAAATTATGGCTCAGATGAAGAGTTAATTAAAAAACTCGCATTTTACAAATTCGGCGGTTAACACCAATTTAGTGGATATTTTCTATGTAATAAAGAAGTTCTCCCACCGACATTATGATGAGAAATATTCTACTAATAGTGAAACTAAGGACGATTTGGGACTACCTATTGTACAAGTAAAAGTTTAGCCACTTTGGCCACAACATATAATTTTAACCAAAATTTTAGTTTTAGTTTTACAATGGATTCACCTTTATAGTTGGGTAATTCAGTGGCGGATCCATGACTCAGAAATGGAGGGGGCGAAATGTATACTAGTAGGTTGGTTCACGACGAAAATGATAATTTTTTTCAATTTTCAGAGCGACATCGGAGCAAACGGAGGGGTCGGACATGGTAAATTTTCGTCCGAATAAGAAAGAATTAGTTGCACGAATGGGGCGACCGCCCCCTCCTGCCCTCCCCCCTAGTTCCGCCACTGGATAATTATTATCCCCATATGCTCATGCACGGGCGGACCTAGTAAAGGAGAGGGGAGGGCTTAAGCCCCTACCCAAAATAATTTTTTGGTTTTTTATACTTCTAAATTTTTGAAATTTTTGGAAAAAATGTCTTAAGCCCCTACTGTATGAATGTTGTTGGGGATTAAATTATTGAAAATTGATTGATTAAAGGGGCTGAACTTACCTGAAAAAGAAAATTTACAGATGAAAACTAAGAACTATGGCAGACGGCGGCTACAAGAAGAAGAAGACTAACTCATAAAACATGATTAATAGAGTAAAAAATATTATTATATTAGAAAACTCCATTCAAAAAGTGCCGAGTTGTTATGCCTAAAGAAGCGTGTCAAGTTCTTTATTTTAATAATTTAAAAACAAATGCTTATATATATATATATGTGTCTTCTTGCATTATTACCGCATAACATCAGTTTTTCTTTACTTTTTATTCATTTCTTTTTAATTTAACTGTTTAAAATATGCAAAACAAAAATATACTCTCCATTGGTAAAATTTATACAGGATTTTGTGATATTTTATTGATATGGTTGAGTTTAACATGTTTAATTTGAATTTAAGACGATTGGATTAGAGATTTTTTTTTTGAATTTTGAGTTTGAATCTTGAATTGAATATTTTAAATTTGATTTAAGTCATATCTGCTTCTATAATTATTGTATAGCAACATTTTCATTTATGTATAGGTTTCGTTTTACTAATAAAATATTTATGCATTTTTATACTTGTTGTGCTCTTTAATTTTTTCATGATTACTATGTTTTATATCTACTCCATTCTTTTCTTTATAGTTGAGTCATTTTTCCATTTTGGAAAGTTCTTTATAGTTGAGTCATTTCTGTATATAGTAGTAATTTTTTTTTATCTTTCTTACTTTATTCTCACCACTTTATTCACTTTCTACTTTATTCTCTTCACTCTTTTTTTTTCTCTCTCTTACTTTTTTATCTATTTATTTATAACACTTTACATCCATTTCTTAAACTTCGTACCGAAAAGTTTCGCCTCAATTATGAGGAAACATAGAGAGAGTATTAGTATAAAATTTCTACTCGTAGAGCCCCTACTGAAAAAAAATTCTGTGTCCGCCACTGTGCTCATGCCCACATCTTGATTCGCAACAATTTAATTAATTCCCCGCCCCTTTATTTGGCATATATGCAAAATTGTCAGGCAAAATGATTTTAGAATCATGAATTTTTTAGATTGGTGATTTCTAAAACTATGATTAGGGAGAAAAATTATATACTAGTACAAAATATGATTAGTATGTTTGTAAACATATTACTCCCTCCGTCCCACAAAAGATGTCACACTTTCCTTTTTAGTTTGTCCCATAAAAGATGTCACATTTCCCTTTTTGGAAAAAGTTCTCTCTCATATGAATATAAAAATTATATTTTTTTCTCTCTCCATTTAACCCACAAAACAAAACCTCCTAAAATCCCGTGCCGTCCCACAAGTGTGACATCTTTTGTGGGACGGAGGGAGTACTAAAATCAGGAGCATTCGCTGATTTTAGATATGTTTTCAAACATATAGGTAATGTTCGGTTGCTTGTATAAAATAGTAATGAGATGGAGTATGGGAATAGTTGAGGTGGGCTTTTTATAAGACTAAATTAATATAAGAAAGAGATAGAGGGGAACGAAAGAGAGAGGCGGTGAGATAAAATAGTCGGAGGGTTGGAGCTCCGATGAATAGCCTGTATTGCTCCGCGGAAAATTAAATCATGTGGACGGGCCGGCCACGAGCCTTTATTTAGTATTGGGCTGACATAATTTCTAATTTTGGCAACCGAACGCAATATTAAAACTCAGCCAAATTATATTATGGCTAGTCTCCCAACCGAACACTGCCATAGTATATAAATTTTGTGATTTCTTATAAGCCATGTAATTGTTTACTCTTTTTAAATATGGATGAAAAAGCAACCATATATGTAAACAAAACCCAAAGAGTTCAAATAAAAATAAGAACGTGGATCTCATGTATAAAAAAACCAAATGGATCATCTGCACACCAAAAAACGTCTGGATTGCCAAAACAAACAAAATTGGAGCCAATTTTCATTATGGAAAACTTTTAAAATCACAATCTAGGAAAACGAATACTTGAGTCAAAATGAGGACAAGAATTTATAAATCTACATCATTGTATTCGCTAATTTAGGAATCCTATTACTTTCCTTCAATTTCTACAACTAAATTAAACATAAAAATCTAATGATTAAAAACTAGTAATTATCTTCCTTTTTCTGTCCATAACTAAATCAAACGCAATAATTATAATTATGAATCAGAATACTTTTCAGTCAAAATCATTTTTAGAATATTTATGCATTTTGGGACAGATCTCTTTCCCTTAAAATATACTATCACCGGAAATCAACATATTATTGGACCTGAACTCGTATTTTCGATGGAAAATAATTCCATTTCGAAAATTGTTGTAATCTTTCGTGCTCATTTCCTTATTCAAACAAATATTCTTACATTTAAGCAAAATACCATACTAATTCCATGCGATCTCTTTAAACGTGGAGTATTTTTTTATTTCTTCCATTAAGGTGATCGAAAAAAAACGTATCAATGAGATTAAAAAAGAAAAAAATGATTTGTGACTAACAAAATCGTTATCTTATTAGTCAAAGCCACACATTTAACTCTTAAAGAAAATAAATGTATTTTAAGCTTAATAAAAAGACGATCGAGTTAATAATTATGTCAAGTATATTCAATTAATAGACAGATCAATTATTGCCAGCCAATGCTGCCTCTGCCCCAACTTAATTATCCAAATTAGACAATCCAAAATCATTTGTCCAGAAAAGCATGCACCGTGCTCATTTTTTTCTTAATATATGCTATTATAATGTTCATTAATTTGTTGATTAGGTTTGCTTTATTTAATGATTTCGCAATGAATTAAAAATTACTAATATTACGATCGTTGAGATGTGCCACATCCATATCATCACAATGATATGTTTTGGGAATTTGGGATGGATATTATTTTATTTTCTATAAATTAGTGGGTTTTTATTCAAAGTAATGGTTTGTTCACTTTGTTGTATAGTTTTTGTGAATATTGTGCATGTAATAGTTTTAACTTTTACTATTATTTTATGCTCCATATATTTCTTTTGATTAATCTAATGGAATTATGGAAAGACCCTTGAGAATTTCCGGGAGTCCAATTTAAATAAATCGGACATTTATTTGACCTTCATATATGGAAAAATTGCATTTATGGTTACTGGTCTTGTTCAGTTTTTCTCTAGTTTATTTGGTTAACTATATTTCGATTGTGTTACTCATTCAGTGCTATACAACGCAATAAACTAGTTTTGATTCGGCTATAAATGTTAAATTGGCTCACAATTTTTTGGATCTGAGCGTTTTTCAAATATTATTTGAATACAGACTCATAATTAGTTTGCCATATTACTTAGATTTTATTGATTAGTTTTATAATACATGTGAACGATTTGAGACGTTTTATATAGTTTTCCCTATATATATATGCATATTGTATATATTTAAGCAAATTAAAGATTAAGCATCCTTATTAGGGAGGTAAAGTATAAGGCAGAGAGCACATGGCAATATTTAATGGAGAAGAACACACATATAGCTAGGAACAAAGCATTAAATGGAAGTCAGATTAGGGCTCCATCAAAATTAACTCTTTTTACTTTTATTAGGGAGGGCATCTTCATTTCAATTCAATTACTCACATCATGTTTGCTTATATTTGTCCTATTTTCCAACCAAACAAGTAACTATATAATGCCATATCAAATATTTATAAATTTATTCAAAGTTATGTGAGGTGACATTAATTTTATAAATGTTTGAATTTATTACTTAATTCCTTATCATGTTGCATTGTATCAAGTGATATACTTATAGTAGTTATAAAAATATAAGAGCACTCCCAATGGAGGTGGCGAATTCTCGGCGATAAATCGCCGATTATCGCCGAATTATCGCCGGCCATTGTGGCGAAGTCGGCGATAATTCGGCGATAATGTTACCGTTGCTTCGCCGAGTGGCGATTTATCGCCGGATTATCGCCGAGCGATCGCCGGCCACTGTGGGCGACGCTCGGCGATAATCGGCGATTTTTAAAATTTTTTTTTTTTTTTTTGGCCGAACGGCTATTTTATCCCACCCCTATAAATATTTCATCCTCTTCCTCCATTCATCACCCACAAACTTCATTCACACAAATTTTCAATCTTTTTTCTCTCCATCTTTATTAAATGAGTTCTGATTCATCGTCTCGTGCTCAGTCCGACGAGGAAATATCACATTCTTCTTCCGAAGAAGAGGTACCTCCCGCTCCCACCGGATGGGATGTAGCGGGTTTCGCCAACAACCCAATCAACAACTATATCTCCCGCTGCATACAAAGCGAGATCGCTCGAATGCAGCAGCCACCCCCCCAACGGCCAATCCGCCGGCGGCGCCGATACATCCCTCGCAACCACACTGGTGCGCACGATCGGCTGTTCGCCGATTATTTCGCGGAGGAACCACGTTATCCGGCAGATGTATTTCGTCGCCGGTTCAGAATGCGCCGCTCCCTCTTCCTGCGCATTGTTAATGCGTTGTCCGCGCGTTACCCCGAGTTCCGGCTCCAGCGAGACGCAGCAGGGAAGCCCGGACTATCGCCCCTACAGAAATGCACTGTTGCCATCCGGCAGTTGGCATATGGAGGGTCCGCCGACATGTTCGATGAGTATCTGCAATGCGGCGAGACGACTGGCAACGAGTGCCTGAAGAATTTCTGTCAGGGCGTGCGAGAGATATTTGGGGAGCACTACCTTCGCTCGCCGGACGCAGCTGACTGCCAGTTCCTACTGGATTGGCACTGGAGGACCCACGGCTTTCCGGGGATGCTCGGCAGCATCGACTGTATGCACTGGCAGTGGAAGAACTGCCCAACCGCGTGGCGAGGCCAGTTTACTACCGGCTACAAAGGTACGCATCCCACCATCATTCTTGAAGCCGTTGCCGACCAACGGCTTTGGATTTGGCATGCTTATTTTGGTATAGCCGGGTCGAACAACGACCTAAATGTTCTCAATTCCTCGCCCCTTTTCAACGAGCGGATCAACGGATTAGGCCCCTCCATCGAATTCACGGCCAATGGCAATGTGCATAACATGGGGTACTACCTGGCTGACGGCATCTATCCGCAATGGCCCGTGTTTCTGAAGACGATCAGATGCCCACTCGGAGATAGAAGAAGGTATTTTGCCCGAGCGCAAGAGTCTGCGCGCAAGGATGTGGAGAGGGCATTTGGGGTGCTCCAATCGCGATTTGCACTGGTAAAGGGTCCGACGCGCTTTTTCTACCAGGGGGATATTGCCGATATCATGTATGCGTGCATCATCATGCATAACATGATCATCGAAGATGAACACGAAGGCGTCCTCGACGTCACCAACGACCCAAGTGTTGCATCATCGAGTCACGGTGTCTCAACCGAGTCCGCCCGCCAGGGTGTACCGCACAACGAACATGAACGGTTCCAGGCGTTCATGGACATACACCAGAAGGAGGCCCATCAAGCACTACAACACGATATCATCGAAGAATTGTGGGCAAATAGAAACCGCGCCCACCGCCCTTGAATTTTTTTTTCTTTGAATTTTTTTTTTGATTTTTTATTTCCATTCGTGTACTTTTTTTTTTTTTAATTTTCTTCGTTGTAATGTGTACCCGTGTTTAATACAACGAACTTTATTACTATTTATTTGATTTATCTTTATAAATTAAATAAGCTAGCTTTATTATATATAAAAATAAAACAATTAAATTAGTGATGATGTAAAAATGAAATGTTGAGTTAGGGAGAAATAAGGGAGAAATAAGGGAGAAACCATTGTAGGGGTTGGCTAAAAACTGGGGATAAAATGTGATGCTGATGTGGCGCTGATGTGGCAGGAGTTAGGGAGAAATAAGGGAGAAATAAGGGAACTCCATTGGGAGTGCTCTAACAATCACAATCATGGCATTCTATAGAATCAAATTAAAAGGAAAACATTATAGAAAGTGTGCTGGTTGGATTTGTTGTGTAATGAAATCTAATTAATTAAATAGGCCTACCATCCTATTTCCTTTCCACCTTCCTTCATTCCTTCCACCCCCAAGCTATTAATACCACACCCATAAACAACTTCACCTATCAATTACTATCATCCATTCCAACATTCAACACAACACAACAATCTCACTTCATTTTCTCTCTCAAACACAATGCCCAAGAAAATGAAAATGCCATCACTTTTCAAAAACCAAGAGCTGAAGCAACCATGGCAATGGCCCTCATGCAACAACCTCAAAACCCTTTCCTTCCGAGCAACCAACGACAAGGTTTTCAAGACCATCAACTCCGTCTTCCTCGACACCTCCGACGGCCTCGAGACCCCCGAATCTTGGTTCACCAACTCCTCCTCAGAGTGCGCCAGCACTGCTTTCTCCACTGACGAACACTCTGAGGAAAACAACGACAACAACGGCGCCAATGACAGCAAGGCACTAGAGATGATCATCCGAGACGGGAGGTCATCGGATAGGCTCTTCTTCGAGCCAGGTGACACGAGCTCGAGGATCCTCGACAAGGAGGCAGGGAAGAAGTTGAGCGGGCCGTTCGAGGAGAGCGTGGCGCTGGCGGTGGAGTCGGACGACCCATACATGGATTTCAAGGAATCCATGCAAGAGATGGTGGAGAGCCATGGAATGGAGGAGTGGGACCGCCTGGAGGAGCTGCTCGGTTGGTATCTGAAGATGAATGCTAAACACAACCATGGCTTTATTGTTGGTGCCTTCATTGATCTCCTCGTCGGAATGGCCATGGATTCTTCCACCACCACCACAGCCCTTTGTCGCTCTGATTCGACTTCGTATTCGTCAGCTGATTCTTCTTTTTCTTCCCCTTGATGTAGTACAATCTTAGCATTTAATTATGTATCTGGCCCTCCAACATATCACTGTGTATACTAGGTTTTAAAAACTAGACTCTCAGAATCAATGCTTTTGGCTCTCTCCCACTCTTACACACAGGTTAATTACTAATTGATAGAAAATTTATGGACCATTAATATAACATCATAGCATCAAATTTGACCCCTTTCCTGTTATTTCACTGCTTTCTCATCTCCATTTTAAGCTTCAATAAACAGAGAGAGACAATTGAAACAGGCTGGAGTGGTGAAATAGTCCAATTCAAATTTCCAACTTGATTGTGGCATTGATACAAATAGGGGACCATTTATTGTATATTTATATGGCATGTCTAAAAATACACCAATACTTTCTTACATTTCTCCCTTGTCAGAAAAAACACAACTCCAAAGAAACACTAGAAGAGATATCATTTGCTTCTCAACAAATTCAGCCCCTTAGATCGCCAAACCCACTTTCAATCAAATGACAAATATGAAATATTATCTATAGGTAGGAATAGACCATAATTCTTTGAATAATTTTAATATATTAATCGACTAGTATAGCATCAATTATTGTACCCAACGCTCTCATTGACATCTACATTTCATGGATCTCCACCTTGGCCTAGGATCTTTCAGAAATGTCACGCCATTTTCATGCTAGAGAACAAGGATTGTCAGTCATATAATTGTTTTTATATTCAAATTCTGATTCTTTTAGAACTACCATGTTAAAGAAATTACACTTTTTGGCTTTCACAAATTGATGTGATTGTGTTTTACTAAGTTTTTAACATTTCCCATAAATTCGGACAAAACATCATTGGCGATTATGTTTGTCAGAAAACAATGAGGTAATACTCCATTTATAAGATGTGATAAACCTTACTAATTCCATAGCGGTTAATGGAAATAGAAAATAAAATTTGAGATTAAAATATGTGATTGTGGTTGTGATGCACGAAAATTTTGAGATCCAAACTATATGGTGCAATTACTATTCATTCACGAGCACCAGTCAGCAATTGGCTAGCAACACATAATTCAAATACAACTAAACTAAATACTCTTCTGCAACTTGACATACACTGCTCCATAAAACAGTGACATTTGAAATAAATTTTGAATTCACTGACAAAAAACAGCAAAACACTGATTGAATCAACACGATTTAAGGATATTGGCAAGATTTAATTGCAAAACTACTTAAATTTGATATACGGATTTGAATGTTCATATATATTTATTTTATTTATAAACTTATGACCTGTTGTGGGGGGACAATGGTAGAGCAAATGCAATCTTCTGCTGCTAAAGTTTCAAAAAAGAGCAAGATTTTATTGTAAATAGATCAAACTAATTAAGGACTACTTACAAGCGTAGAGCTTGACTGAGGATATACTATCCTCTAAATAAAACAAGAACTATGACCTCTATGACCTAGAGAATGAAAGGATGTACTCCTGATTCTTGATACAAAAATCCAAATACTCGTCAAACATACTATGATTCGCTTAAGAACTAAAACACAGAAGGTAAAAGCTCTATGATTTGCATGCAACAAGAAAATGGCCTAGGGAGTAATAAAGCTCATAGTGTTTCTGATTTAAACAAATAGCCAGCAGCAATGTCAAGCACAATCAGGCTTGTAGTACTATAAAGATTCAACACTTACCTTGAGAGAGGTGAAAGCAAAATTTAAATCCAAAACAGGTAACTAGAAGCCAACAAGTGAAAATAACAAGTACAGACACAAAAGAGGGCTCTGAGCCACAATGACTTACAAGCAGTCAGGTATTTTTGGAATCATTCCACTTGATAGAAGCAGGCAGAACGGCTCATCTTAGTCTGAGTCATAAAACTCTCCTTCGTCGGATGGCTCATCAAAGGATCGAATGTCAAGCTGGTAGCGAAGAATTCCACCAATGCCACCAAACCCTCGGCAGAACTGTGATCCTTCCTGGGATCGATTTGTCACAAACTCAAGTGAACAGCCAAAGTTTCTATATTCATTAGCAAACCACTCCAGTAATGGCATTTTCTCTTGAACCTCCAATTCTCCAGATGATGCAGCATCCTTGAAGTTGCTCTGGTCATGCTCTTGCTCCTTGTTCAAGTATTTGATGACAATCTCATTGGTCACAGTATTTTTTAGTGTAAAACGATTTATATCCAAGTTTTCCCACACTATCAATGTTTCAACAGCTCCCATCTCCAAAGCTTTTATCGTATCATCCACAGAAAATACATATTTTCCGGTATCTTGACTGATTTCTTCAAAGAATTTCCCTATCAAGCGTTTTTCTTGTATGAACTTAACATTGGACAAAATCTCAGCAGATAATTCAATGGCTTGATTGAAACCATTTTCCCCACCATAGGATACATCTACCACATTCAGTATCTTGGCTTGGAGGCGAGGATCAAACATATCAGACTGACTCAGCTCAGTCTTGAAATCAGCTGACCCAGCAAGTATCAACCCTGATACATTCGGCTGACTGGTAGCAGGATTAATGTAGAATTGAGTGGCAAGCTCTGCAGTCTTCCTCACATAGTTGTGACGCTTCTCCATTCGAAGACGAGCAAACCGAAGAGCTGATTGTCCTCCTCTTCCATGTTTCTTTGGAAGATCAACTGAGAACTTGTGAAGCACTTCTCTTGTATTACCACTTAAGGTTCCAAAAAGGGTCCCATTACCATCCATAACAATAAACCCAAACTTTTCATCAGATTCCAGGAGTTGAGACAAGGGCTCAGTATGAAATTTATTGTCACAAAGGTAAAGAGAAGCATTTATGGCCTTAAAAGGTGCAAAGTCGAAGGTGACCTTTTTCTCTTTTCCATCATCTGTTATTATAGTTCCAGTATAGAGCACGAGACCATTCGGTGGGACTTTGTTGTACAACTTAAGCCTCTGCTGCGCAGAGGTGATTGCACCTAGCACTGATTGACGATTCACCCTGCTTTTAATATTTGAAGCTGTTCCATACTCTTCTGCAAGCATTTTGGTGACCCGGGCTATTTGATCACCTGGGGGAATTATAAGGGATATCATGCTGGTACCATTTCCTTTAGCAGCTTCCAGAGCCTTAATCAATTTCTTTATTTTCCATATTTCGATGTTCTTATCATTTTCCTGGCCGTCTGCCATGTGACTTGTATAATCAGCTATTCACCAAAGACCTAACAAGAAGTGCAATAGGAAACACTTATGATTTCATCTTCAAAAGGGTTGAAATCCAAAACAAAATAAGAGTGTTGAAAAGACACATCATGATTTTCCTTGTCTAACAGAATTTGCCACATTAAAATTTGGTCAAATACATCAATCTTAGTTTGCAAACTTTTATAATAGGACCAGTGGAACTTTTAGTTGCAAATAATGTCTGATTAAATATAGTGACAAATCAACTCTTTTCAGTAGTAACGTAGGCAGAATACCAGCCTTTCATGTTGCATAAATATAAGCTTCTAACAGGTAACCCAGGCCTGAAATTGGCCTGTATCTTTTGTTACAATCAATTGAAAGAATGCTTATTAACGTGACAATATAGGCTATTAGGCATTTAGGCTTTAAATTAATTTTGTGCAGCTATGAAAGGAAAAGAATGCAGTAAACATGACATAATCCTTGCTTTTACTGGATTCTGAATAAAATAGTATTTTCATCTTGTACTCAATGATATTTCAGTTACCACTCTTGTGAGCTTCTATGAAATATGAGTAAAATTCACTGAAGGCCAAACACGGAAGCAGACATTTAGCAGCCTCTTTAACTTTGTCCTTCTTGTCAGTTCACTATTTCTTGCCTGCTTAGTTCATCTTCCACTTAGCAAGCAATGATGACAATCTTGTGATTCCAAAGACTCAGCAATTTTATCTTAAATGTCATAGAATGATAACAAGACCATGAAAATCTATCAAATTCTATTATTCAGCAATTAATATTCTAAACTAAATCCAATGCTCAAGTGAAGAACAATATCATTAATAAAGTCAGACAAAGAACCTCTTGGGAGGCATTTACTTTGAGTGATAGTAGGATACTAGGATAGATTGATAAAAACAGGAATAGGATTGACTATTTGAGAGATAAATGGTCAACCAAGCTCGAAATTATCAATCCATTAAAGTAAACAGTGGATTAGCTTGGATTATTTTTTATCAAGATAAAGAGCAATGATCTTGTCTACGCGACTACTAAAAAACACGAAAGCCACGTGTTAAGCTTTAGCATTGTGAAAGCAAGTGAATCACGTAGACAAGATCATTGACATCATAATACATATGTATGCTTGTGAGCCCAGAGTTGTATGTAAACTAAAAGATTGCACTATACCCCAATTATACAGTAAATGCACACTACCAAATGCATCAAAATATACCACAAACCTACACATAGCAAACCTTCAACCGAAACTAGAAACATGTAAAAAACCTAATCCATCTACAAAGTTCAATTCTCTTTTCTCTGTATCTCTATTTCTCTATTTCTTCACAAAATATTAAAACTTATGTGTATACATTTCAACGTTTCCCTTCGAAAATCCTCCACAACAAAGAGATCTAACGATAAGCATCCATTTAATCTCATCCATCATTAACTCCACGATTCTTCTGAAACCATCTCATCCGGGCATGATTTTACCATATTTTATTCATATTTTATATTTATCACAGCAGGTGAAAATACTGACCAAATCGGACTGATGAATGGATTGATAAGAATAAAAAAAAGGATTCAAAATCAATTCAAACAAAATCAATTAAGCAGCGAAGCAAAGTCTGTGAAGTAAATCCAGCATAACATCAAGTCATTTTCACAGAAAAAATCAATACACACCTTTGGGAGCGAAGATAAACACAGAAGGGTTTCGCAGAAACCAGTGTGACCGTCCCCTACGAAATTGCGGAATTTAATCGGATTAGAGATATATACAAGTAAATCAAATAAATATAATTGAGGAGAAGGAATTGAATGAGTATTTTCGTTGAGATTTCAATCGGGCTTTGACTGAAGGATTTACTCACTTGTCTCTGCTGCGGCTGCTGACGGCGAGGGATTTGGGACTGCTTTGCTTCCCTTTTATGTATCCTAGTACAAAAATACGGTCCTTTCTTTTTCTTTTTCTTTTTCTTTTTCTTTTTCTTTTTAACAATCACATATAATATTTTAAATAGAGTCAACTACACAAATGGTCCCTGGACTATGGGTTTATCTCGCCTATAGTCCCTGGACTTTAAAAATATCGCCAGTAGTCCCTGGACTAAGGGTTTATCTCGAAATTGGTCCTTTTGGTTTTTTTTTGTACGAAAATACCCTTTGATATTATTTTGGGGGGTTTGGGCAATTTGGTCTTTTTACACTTTTAACATTTTAAATCTGATATTATTTTAGTTATGTACTAACTTTGATATTATTTCAAAATTACCATTCTTCTTCCATTTTGTTATCCTTCACTGAATTTTTTTTTAAAATTTCAATATTAGATTTAATTTTACAAAATTTTAAATTTTATTTTTTAAATATCAATAAATTTTTTTAATTATAAAAATTATTAAATAGCAAAAATTAATAGTTATAATCAATATTTGATAGTGTATAGTACTATGTAATCAATAAGGTATGACAACGCCTTAGTTTTAATCAATATTTAAATAGCTTTAATCATAAATAGATTATATAACACAATTTATTCTGAAATAAATATGCATCTAATGTAAGACTAATATAATTTTTGTTTATTAATTTGAAAACAATCAAAATTTACTAGAAAATTTCAACAAAAATACTCCTATATAAATTTTTAAGTAGGATCAAATTTTTAGTCAACTTCATAATATTTAATCACAAGCAATTATAACAATCGAACGGAGGCTAAATAGAATAACTCTTATTTTTCCATCATGATTAATATTATTTTTCTGTACTTCTTCAATTCAATTGAATATTATATTAAATAACAAAAATTAATAGTTTTAATCAATATTTATAGTGTCCATGAATTAATAGTTTTCATTAAAAAATTTATTGATATTTAAAAATCTAAATATTAAATTTAATTTTATAAAATTAAATCTAATATTGAAATAAAAAAAAATTCAGTGAAGGATAACAAAATGAAAGAAGAATGATAATTTTGAAATAATATCAAAGTTAGTACATAACTAAAATAATATCAGATTTAAAATGTTAAAAGTGTAAAAAGACCAAATTGCCCAAACCCCCCAAAATAATATCAAAGGGTATTTTCGTACCAAAAAAAGCCAAAAGGACCAATTTCGAGATAAACCCTTAGTCCAGGGACTACTGACGATATTTTTAAAGTCCAGGGACTATGGGCGAGATAAACCCATAGTCCAGGGACCATTTTTGTAGTTCACTCTTTTAAATAATATTCCTTCTAAATGGATGGTTATTTGTTATTGCTTCTCAGTCCAAACAAGGTGACTTCACGTATAGCTACAATTTTTTTTTTTCGATTATTAGACCAAGAGTATTTTATTTATCAACGGACCCAATAACTATCACTCATACTCATGCTGATTTATATGCATTTCTAAGAGTGAGATTTGATCCTCCACATCAAAAAGCATATATTGATCATTTGACCATTTATTTAACTAAGAGTGAACTAGTCTTCCATTCAACCATACCCCTTGAATTAAAACACGTATCAATACTATACATTCAAGAGATACCTTCCTTCCATCATTAGAAGTCTCATTTTGACATGTATTTTGAAAAATACTCCTTCCGTCCAGCAATAGCAGTCCCATTTCTAAAAGGCACGGATTTTAAGAAAGTTTTGGAGTGTGTAATAAATGGTGTGTGATAGTAGAATTTGGAACCCACCCCAATTGTGTTAAAAAAATTTCTTCCATGCTGAACGTTTCATTGCTATGAGATGAAGCTGCCAAATTTGAATAAGCTTCCAAAATTGAAGAAGCTGCCAAATTTTTTTGTTGAGTCACTGCTGGAGTTTCAATGGCATTATTAAAAATGACCATTTTTATGTCCTGATTCCAATTTATTCATGGACAGAAATTAAAAACTGAATTTAAAAATTACACTCAACATAATCAAAATGCCCTCAAATCCTAATTGATCACATTAACTTCAAATTTGTTCAAAATACAAATTCCAAATCTGCTCAAAATACAAAGGGGGAACTGAAAAATTCAAATTTCCCTCTACAAAAAGTTTGAGAGAAATTTGAACTCCAAAAGTACAACTCCAAATCTATTATTCACCACCTACACTCATTTAAGACACCTCTTACCAACCCCAAATCTGAAAATCTCCTAAAAAAACTCTCAACATTTATGTAGATTTAAATGCCTCATAAAAAATTCATCATAAGGATGGATAATGGGGAGAGGCAAACCAAATACTTGAACAACAGCATCAAGAACAATGTGGTGCAGTTTCTACTCAAGCACATCCATGATGGAGTGCTCGCAAGAGGGGCTGTAATGGAGGCAGCAGAGACATTTGAAATTAGTAGGAAGACAGTGCACAGGCTATGGAAGGCAGCCAAGATGCAAAAGGGAGAACCTGCAATCACGAAAGGAAAGATTAGAGGCTACCATCATGCTGACAGATTAGAACTAGATGAAGAAAAGATCAGAAACTTATCTACTCTTGAGAGAGATTCACTGAGAAAAATGACTGTAAAATTGAATGTGAGCAAGAGCACAGTAAGTCAGTGGGTGAAGCAAGGTAAACTAAGGCCACATACAAATGCAATCAAACCTGCCCTCACCAATATGAATAAGCTAGCATGGAGTCTTAGTCAACTTCAGCCACAAATTACTCAAGGTAGAGTTTAATATCAAAGCATGCACAATGTAGTGTATATAGATGAAAAATGGTTCTATATGACCAAGGCATCAGATAGGTTGTACCTCTTGCCGGATGAGGATGAGACATATAGGTCATGCAAATCCAAGAGATACATCACCAAAGTTATGTTTATGTGTGCTATCAGTAGACCACAATTTTGTATGGATGGGCAGACAACTTATGATGGTAAGGTGGGAATATTTCCTTTCACTGAAGTACTGCCAGCACAGAGGAAGTCAAAGAATAGGCTGAGAGGGATCATGGAAACCAAAGCAAAAAATCCAGTCACAAAGGTAGTGATTAGGGACTGCCTTATCAACAAGGTATGCAACTTTTTTCATTCTATCAAATCTTAAAAACTCAATAAAGATCATCATTTAGTTATGTTATTGTTCTTCGTGCCAGATTATACTCGCAATTAAGGCCAAGTGGCCTGTATGGGCAAGTAAAGACATTACATTAAGCAAGATAATGCAACCCCACACATAACAACCATGGATCCAGATTTTCAGGCTGTTGTCAATTCAGATGGATTTAAAATCCAACTGATTTGTCAACCACCTAATTCCCCTAACACTAACATCTTAGACCTAGGCTTTTTAGAGCAATTCAGTCACTGCAGCATGAGAAACCATGCAAGACTGTGGATGAACTTGTGGGGAATGTGTGTAGCTCTTTTGCAGAGCTTTCACCACAAACTCTCAACAGAGTTTTCCTGAGCTTGCAGACTTGCCTCACTGAAATTCTACAGTGCAGAGGTGGACATGGCTACAAAGTTCCACACATCAACAAGGATAGGTGATAAGTCGTATTCTAAGCCCTGGTTACTGGTCAGTATGTCGTGAAATGCATGTATTATCTGCAAAACAGTTGCTCAAGTGTGCAGGAATAAAGGATCCAAGTCAGTAGGAGACGATTCAGGTGACGCAAGTGAAAAGGGCGCTAGAAGGGTGCAATACTGACCAGGAGGCATGCCAGAGAAAAGGCTCGAGATGGAGAAGAAGGATAGCTGGGATGATAATTACCAAGGGCAGAAAAGTCAAAACGTGAAGGAAGTCTACCCTAAAAGCAAGGGTAAGCCTCCCTATAAAAGAAGCCATTTGGAGAGAGAGAAGGAGTTCGAAAAAAAGTCCAGCCACCACACTTAGTTAGAATTCTCTCTAGAAGATCAGTTCCTTAAGCATTGTCCATTCTCTCGTTCCTCGCCACAGCCATGGTCACTTGACGTCCAAGAGTCTGCCGGAGAAGTCATCGATCCACCGTTCAAGCCAGTTATCGTAGTAGTATAGCAGTATCATCGCCCGGAGTGGCAAAACAATCGTTACTTTGCTTTCTAGTTTAATCTTTACTTGTTTTCATCGTTGGTTTGTTGCAAACACTCATCGTTGTTGCATTTTGAAGTACTTTGTTATTTTCCAACGTTTACGTTATGAAGTTTCTATTTCGCATGTCGCTTTGGTTCGAGTTTGCTTCATTCTGCCTAGGAAAGTTAGATCTAGTTATTGCTTTTAATTTCTGAGTGCTTTCTTATCTAGAGTTGTCGACCTGCAGTTGTAGTCATGTTTAGTTAAATTTTCGTGCATGAGTTTCTTTTCTGCGCCGTGATTACCACCTTGCATGTCAGTCAGTAGAAGTAAAATTGCAGTTTCACCGTTTAATTTAAGTTGAGCATTTTAATCGATGGATCTTGAGTTTGAGTTTATGAATCTGATGTTTAGTTATGGTGTTTGTGTTCATATGATTTTTGTCAATACTTGGTGAAGAAGAAAACTTCAAAATCAACTTTAGTTTAGACCACTTTTACTTTTAAGTTAGTTTTGCTTTTGTTCCCTACTTTTCAGTTGTACTATCCAGACCTGTCAGAGAGCCCCCAGCCACCAGATATACCTTGTTGTCTAATTTTCCTCTTTTAGTAACTGTCTACTTTCCATATGCCTCTGAGACACCTTGTCCCCTATTTTCACGAACACCACCACATGCCTTTATTTTCACGCCTACTAGTCAGTAGAGTACCACCTTTATTTCTTGTCTAGGTAAAATCTCAACCCAAGCGTGGTAGCTAACCAAAAACACCCAGGAAAGTCACCGCAGTTATCAAAACGTGTCCATCCTCGTGGGATTCGACCCTTACCTCCATTATACTAATCAGTAGAAGTGGGTTGAGAAAACTTGTTTGAAGCCAGGTCCCGGTTGTCGTACCAATGACTCAGCTGGGTCAGGAATCTCTTCCTGATCAGTTGGATACACATAAATTTACATACGAAAACCCGAGGAACAACACCAGAACCTTCAAAATGGCGCCGTTGCCGGGGGACTGTGGGACTGCCCAATGTGCTGGAGGTGGAGGAGGATATTGTGAGAGATGTGCTGCACTACTTACAAATGCCAGAGAACAATATATGATATTGGCCCTCTGTAAAATGCATTTGGCTTCTAATATGCCAAAGTGATGTTTATGGAATAGGGTGGTCTGATCTTTTTGGTGTGTTGGTCAGGCCATAGTGTTTATGGAATATGGTAGTTTGATTTTTTTGGTGTGTTGGTCAGCCCCTATTATTTTTTGGGTTAGGGTCTAATGTTTTTGTTTTTTTGGTGTATAGATATAGTGCAAACCTAATGTAATGCACATATTCAGGATAATGATATAAGACCCTCAGAAAAATTTCATCATAGGCCATGGACACAAGCCTCCAAACCATATAAAGGGGTGGCTTTTACACATAATATAAGCAGCACATATAAACCCCATCGGCACAGCAACAACTAACAACAAATTCCAGCAAGTATAGCAACAATTCACCATCATAAAAGCACCTCAGTATAATTTAGGCATAGGGCAGTCTGAAAAGCCACCAAACCTAATCAAGGGGTGACTTTTCTCATAAAATAAGCACCACAAACATACCCCATCACCACAGCTGTAGCACCCCACTTTTTCGAACCCTAATTTTAGAACCGTAAAATTTTTATTGATGACGTGGGAGACGTGAATTAAATGATGAGTGAATTTATTACATGAGTTCTTGTGACCAAGTTGTGTCTAGGGTTGAGGCTTGGGTTGAAAAGTCAAACTCGTTGAATATATGACGTGGCATATGAATATTTGAATTAAAGGTGAAATTATGTGGTGAATTATTTGTTTAAGGGTGAGTGAGATTTTTAGGATATTTCCATAAATACTATAACCACATTATTTGAAATTTTCGATCTCTACTATTATTGGAGAAGGAATTCTATTTTTCCGGATTTAATTTATTTCTTGGGATATTTATTCAAATTAAATCCAAAACCTAATTATTCTCTATTTCTCTATGAGAAAAATCGACACCCATGTTGTTCTATGTGATTTTCGAAAATCACATATGTTTGGGAAGGAGGAATTATTTTGTTTGTTTAATTGATCCCTTATTTGATTCCTTCCATACATAAATATAAATATTCTAGCAAATCTTACCATACCTCAAGGAGATCTTGCCATATCTTATTTTAGTTAATATTTAAAATCTATTCCTTATGGAAGAGCCATGATACACGCCTATTTCCAATCTTTAGGTGGGAGAATTATTATTTTATTTTACTCCGTGATATTTTATTCTACTCCGAAAAATATACCAAACAAAATCTTGGCTAAATAAAAGGCCATGATTTTCGAAAATCTCTAGCCTTGAAACCCTAATTCACGCCACTTTTTATTTCTTCCTCTCTACTCCACAATATTTGTTTTATTTAATTGTGGAGAATCAAATCTTCCCAAATATTCTATTTAATTACCTAAAGATTTGATTGAACCCTATAAATAAGAGCAAAACCTACCCTAACTCTAAAATTTTCGCCTCCCACCCCCATTGCACACGCCCCTCCCTCTCTTCTCTTTCTCTCAATTTTCTTCTATAATTCTTCATCTTTTGAGAAGAGTTAGAGTTTGAGCCTCAAGATTTTTGAAGAATCAAGTCTCTACTTTGTTTCTACTGTTCGTTTTGACAAGAAAAGGTACCTATATATTAATCTTTCTTCATCTAACCGATTAATCGGTATTCTTGAACCCTCATGCATCTAGATTGAATGAAAGTGGGATAAATGGTATATGGAAAATATGTGTGCGTGTGTGTGTGTATGCGTGCGTGTGTGTATGCATGACATGTGAATAACCCTCATGTGTGACATAAGTTGATGTTAGATCTAGGATTGTTGAGTGAATAAACTTATATGATGAACGTGTCTTGGTTTTGAATGATAAATGTAAACCGGATCGGTGGGAAAAAGGGGAAAAGCGTTGAGACATGCATGATTTAGGAGTTGATGTTGAAACTAATACATGATATGTGCGTATGTGATTAAAAGGTGAAACCTTGGTTGCGAAGCCGGATAACAAAAGGGAGAAACGTACTTGAAATCTAAGCAGTCAAGGTGGGCTTTATTCTTAAACTCTTTTATGTTGCAAATTTATGAAAGTGGAGAGATAAGGGTGGTTTAAACTGTTATGCCATGCCTGTGATTGTTTTGATGATGTTGTGCGCTTGATGCCTAGTTTGAGAGTTCGCTCCATTGGGCTATAGGGCTATGGATATGTATAAACGAATTCGGGTCTGAGTAGGGCCGCAAACCCTTCCAGGCTAGTGTACACGGTGGGAACGGGAGCCGTCCTTGCTAGTCGGCCAGTCTCGTGGGCGGAAAGTGTGGCCACACTTTCGTCGCACTATGGAAATGTTGTGATTGATGGATTGTTGAGAAAGTGGGGAGTTGTTTGACTGGCCAGTCTATGAAAATATTTTTGTGATACTCGATGATATTTATTTTGATAATTGCAAACTCGAGTTCACTATGGTAAGGGTGGCATAACTATTAAAATGTTTTGGCAACGAGTTCACTGGATATTTCAAAATACTCAGCCCTGCATGTGTTTTCTTTATGTGCAGGTTGAACGGCGGCGAGCGTTGGCGGGTGTTAAGCACATTAATAAAATAAGATGGATATTTTGAACTTCGAGTGTAGTTGTGTCTTCATACATAGCTTCACTTTCTCTTGGTTGCTTCCGCTGAATTTTTGAAACTTATTAGTATCATTTGGTTGTTTTGGACTTATTCCTTTTGAATTAGAAGATCGAGACCTATTGTGTTTTTGTTGAATTTATGTCAAACCCTTGACTTTTGATCATAGTTTATGGTATCTATTCTTCATTGATTTTCTTGGTTAAACCGTTGACTTATTGCTTTGATAGTTCGTTTAATACCTTGGTCAAATCTCTTTAAATGAAACCCTAGCCTATGTTCTTATTGCTTTTAAGTCCGCCTTGGTAGCAGTCGCCGTATTTATTATACCCTAGAAAATGTCGGGCTGTTACAACAACACCAACCAATAACATATTCCAACAAGTATAGCAACAATTCACCATCATAAAAACACCTCAGAATAATTTCAGCATATGGCAGCAAGAAAAGCCTCCAAACCTAATCAAGGGGTGGCTTTTCACATAAAATAATCACCACAAACATACCTCATCACCACAGCACCAACCAACGACATATTCCAGCAAGTATAACAACAATTCACCATCATAAAAATCCCTCAGAATAATTCAGCATAGGGCAGTCTGAAAAGCCTCCAAACCTAATCAAGGGGTGGCTTTTCACATAAAATAAGCACCACAAACATACCCCTCACCAAAGCACCAACCAACAACATATTCCACCAAGTATAGCAACAATTCACCATCATAAAAGCACCTCAGAATAATTTCAGCATAGGGCAGCAAGAAAAGCCTCCAAACCTAATCAAGGGGTGGCTTTTCACATAAAATAAGCACCACAATTGGATTAATCGACCAAACATCAGAAATTTCATCATATAGCAGTAGATTAAACCTCCAAACCCAAATTGGGGGTAGCTTAAACAAAACACAATCACCACAGTACATTAGAATGCACAAATTCCAGCAACCAACAACAAATTCCATCAACATAATCAGTCAAACATTACTAATTTCAGCATATAGGGCAAGATTAAACCTCCTAACCCAAAATGGGGGTGGCTAAATCAACATAACAAAATAACCCTATGGATACCCCTAAATACAGACCAAGTTAGAATCTCCAAACCCTAGATAGGGGGTGATTCTTACACAACTCACAATATTAGAGGAGATCTTTCATGTCGGGCAAGAGAATCGGGAGGATCTCCTTGAACCACTCCTCTTCCTCAACAGGACGCTTCCGCCTCTTCACCCACGGAGTTTCAGGTACCACAGTGGAGTCAGGACTCTCATAACCCGGCGTATCAGGGACGATAAGCTCCGAATCTAGCATGGTCTCCAGCGTGTCAGGAACTATGGTGGAATCAGTCACCATCCACGACATAGCTTCCGGATCTGGGGTTTCAAGGAACATAGAGGGCTGAGAATCGGTCCAGGGAGGGACTTCCACCATCGGAGTTTCAGGAACTACGGTGGATATCGAATCACCCGCCTCCCACGAGTATGTGGGGATAGGAAACAGATGGGTTGCAATAGGAGTCAGGATCGACCCCTCCGACGTGTCGAATGTCCACTTCGGTATCGGATTCATACGAGGGAAATTCGGAAGTTGAATACGATTTCCGGCCGAATCTAACCCATAGATGGGGGATAGGGTTTCAGAGGGTACGTCATCCATTTAGGGTAGAGTGGGAAAGAGGAGGAGGCGGCGATTCGGAGGAGGAAGAGGAGGCGGCATGAATTAGTGTTTCCACATAGAGCGAATGAGGGTGAGAGACCGAGAGAGAGAGAGAGAGAGAGAGAATGAGGGTGAGGGTAAGAGACCGAGAGAGTGAGATAGTGAAATTAAATCTGGGTGGAGGGTGTTTTTTAATGGCAATTGAGTAAATTAGTGAGAAGGGGGAGGGTAATTAAATTCTCCAAATATGATAAGTAGAACCGGGACTCCTATTGCCGAACGGACAAAAACGGAAAAACGAGACTCCTATTGCTGGACGGAGGGAGTATAAAGTAAAGTGAGTGAGAAAAGATAGTGGAATGTATGACCCATTTTTATACTATATTTGTTTTATATAATCTAAGAGTTGTTTTGAAACATTTTTATATTCCAACGAACATACAATTGAAAACTCACCGGAACTAGCTATAGAGTGTCCCCTCACTTTTATTCTGAATCTATTCAAAGCTTACCATCGATATTAATAAAGTAAATTAGGGAACATTGATGGCTATTATGATTTTCAAATTGTTTATTAGGAATTCGGGTAGGAAACGGGTACCCGTAATGTCGGGTATGTGATACCCGACACAGGTATCAGGTAATCCCGGTATGTCATAGGGCGGGTATTGGGACAACAAATTTGGCTAAAATCGGGTACGGGTAGACCTGCCCACGGTTCATGAACCGGCGGTTTCGGTTCGGAACCGCCGGTTCCGGTTTTGGGAAATATGGAACCGGAACCGAACCGTGAGGCTGTTTCACGGTTTCGGTTTGGAACCGCCGGTTTTTGGACGGTTCGTAGCGGTTTAGGTTCGGTTTCGCGGTTTCACGGTTTTTTCCGTTAATTTTTTTTTGCCATATAGTTGAAATTATAAAATAAATTGGAACAAGGAAATGGATAGTTTAAATTGAGTTGTTAACACTAAAATGAGGTGAGTGTAAGTAAGGATAGAGAGGAGTATTTAATATAGATAAAAATAGAGAGAAATGAGATCCAATTTGAATTTAAAATCAACATTTAAGAATAAATAAATAAATAAATAAAAATAAAACAAATGGTGTTTTATGCAATCAATTTTGAATAGTGCAGCCATCGCCCACCGTCAACCAATCAATTTTAAAGACTCAACTAATCAATTTTGAAGACTACAACATTAACCAATGTTAATTTATTATACTTTATTTAAAGTAATCAATTCTTCTAAGTTTATTTTAAAATGTTGGATAAATATTTATTAATAATTATCCATACTCCATAGATTCCATGCGTAAAAAAATGTGTTAATCAATAAAATCGAAAATAGTATTATAAAGTTATTACCATAAACCATACAACATAGACTCCATCTTGTAATTTAGTTATTTTTATTTTATTATCTTTTATCTTATGTTTTTACCATCCAATTTTACGAAATAGTATTATAAAGTTATTTTTGCTACAAAATTTTGTCCCACGTTATTGTTTCTACGGATATTACCAAATCTAAAAATGAAAGTTATTTATATAAGAGTATAAAACTCATAAACCGGATCATTCAGCAATGTTATATTTAATGGAGTATAGTTTTAATATAAGGATTAACTATGTTTAAATTTATCATTGCGTTGGCGGTTCGGAACCGTGAAACCCCGCCGGTTCGGAACCGTCCGAAACCTGAACCGAACCACGGTTCTAAAATTCACGGTTTCGGCTCGGCATATTTTTCGCGGTTTCGGTTCGGAACCGTAACCGCCGGTTACGGTTTCGGTTTTAACTGCCGGTTCGGTAAACCTTGGGCAGCTCTAGGTACGGGTACCCAACCCGACTTGTCAGGTGTGGGTACCCACGGGTAACCCATTTTGCCACCCTTAGGTGTATCTACCATTTATAGTAAAAGCGAACTTGGACTCATAATGACAGACGAACTAAAATGATAACCGAGACTCCTTATGACGAACAGAGGGAGTATATATTTTGAAAAGATAAATATACAAATATTTATCTTATTCAAAATACTGAAAATAATTTTTTTTATTGAGATATTCTAAGTGAACTAAACAAGATTACAAGATATTTGGTGAATGAGAGTTTTATATTTACATTATATGTTAAAAATCAATATTTTGAACCGTGAAGTAATATATGGTGAAAGGATTTATAGTATATTTCATTTGAGATACTTTTTATAATAGAGTGAACTTTAAATTAGATTTCAGAAAAATGAGTTTGCCACTTCTAAGTCTAATTCGAAAGAAAGCGAATATCATCGAGTCTCTGAGAAATCATTTGTAATCTTTCAGATTATACTTAACTTCTTATTTCCCATTATACCCCTAAATCACTATAGGACAGGCTCAGGCCCATCTCTGAAGCTAACACTGAGTTTAACAAGGCCCGTTCCGTATCATTAGGGATTTAAGAAATTAAAAGTGATGTAATGGTGAGTGATGATAAATGCATGGGAACTATACATTCTTCTGGAAGACGGTCTAAAAATTTGGATTTCATGCAAAAAAGCGTAATAAAAAATTGAAATAAAGCTAAGTTTGAAACCTTTTAACTCCTTTATTCCATCAAATCGATATTTAGATTGCTTTATTCGTTGGCCTCTTTAAGAAAGATGATCATACTAATAATATACACTCGATCTCGATGGCCAACACACATTTAATTTCCCGAACCCTTCCAACAGACATACTGATCACAGTCTTCTCTCTTTTCAGTCTCTTCTGACTGTTCCCTCTCTTCTTTAACACATCTTTTCTTTTCTTTTTCTCTCTTTTTGGCAAAGTTTGATATTCATGTAGTAATTCACATTTTTTTGTACTCCTCATTACTAAACTCATTATATATAATCATTAATTAATTATTTATATATGCATGAAATATTTGTTGTTGCTTTCCACAAAAGATATGCAGTCTAACTTGATAGGAGTAGTATATTATTCATCAAGCCCAACTTTATCCCTTACAAAGAGAAAAAAAGCTAGAGAGACAACTTAGCTTTGCCTCACATGGCCTCACTTTTTACACTCTTAACATTTATTTTCTCTTTAAATAAACCTTTAGCATTCACACAAAACCAACCATAACAAGAAAGGCACAAACCCAATTCATTTCACCCCTTTATATAGAGTTGGAAGCCACATATTTCAACAATCACCATCAATTCCTCCCATTTCAAAACCACAATATTCTCCTTCTCCCTCTTTTCCCACACACAATAAGACCATCAAGAAAACTATTGCTACTAACAATCAATAGTAATAAAAAATGAGAAGCGGAGGAGGTTACAGCCTTCACCATTCACTAACAGTGGAAGCCACGGCCATCGTGAAGCAGGCGGTGGGCCTGGCAAGGCGGCGCGGCCACGCGCAAGTGAGCCCCCTACACGTGGCGAGCGCCATGCTGGCATCACCGGCCGGCCTGCTGAAGCGGGCATGCCTCCAATCCCATTCCCACCCATTGCAGTGCAAAGCCCTCGAGCTCTGCTTCAACGTGGCCCTCAACCGCCTCCCGACCTCATCCCCGGGCCCCCTGCTCGGCCCACACTCCCACCTCCCTTCTCTTTCCAACGCCCTGGTGGCGGCCTTCAAGCGGGCCCAGGCCCACCAGCGGCGCGGCTCCATCGAGAGCCAGCAGCAGCAGCAGCAGTCCATCCTAGCCCTCAAAGTGGAGGTGGAGCAGCTCGTCATCTCCATCTTAGACGATCCCAGCGTCAGCAGAGTCATGCGCGAGGCCGGCTTCTCCAGCACTCAGGTCAAGGCCAACGTCGACCGCCACAAGGCCCCTCCCCCCGCCTCCCTTCATCCTCTCGATCTCACCCTCCACAGGTTGTTCCACTTCTCAATCATTTTTCATTTTTTCATTTTTCTATACTTTTATTGATAAATTTGACTTGCTAGCTAATGTTTTTAGTATAATTTCCAGTGGCATGCATGATGAGAAGTGGCAGTCGGGAATGAAGAAGCAAATGGCTTGCTGTTGTGATTGTACAGGAAGTTTCGAGAAAGAGGCCGAATTAGCTGTGACGAGCGGTTCATCGGGCGCAAGGCTTCCGTCATGGCTGCAACAGTACAAGGATGACATGAAAAAGCAACTAATTAGTAGCAATCAGGTCAGATTTCAACTTTTTTTTCAACTACTATATGATATGTCATGTAGCTTTCCATTTATTCTAGGAACATATAGTGATACTACTTTAATTTGGTATACAGGAATCTGACAAATTAAAGGATCTTAGTAAGAAGTGGAACACAATATGCAGCAGCTCACTTCACAAGAAGCCACATTTCCTCGAAAAAGTGTGGAATCTATCATCCTCGCCGTCGTCTCCATCCACATCCAACGACCACAACAAGTCTCAAATTCTTCTCAACTGGCCGGTGATCGCCAAAGTTTCCAAACCGGAACTCCTATCAAACCCTAATTCGAGCCCCAATTCAGCTTCCTCGAGCGAAGCAAGCCAAGATATGATGAAGCTCCCTCATAAATTCAACGAGCTGAATTCGGAAAATCTGAGGATTCTGACAGCTGCATTGGAGGAGAAAGTCCAATGGCAGAAGCACATTGCTCCGGACATCGCAAAAGCAATCCTCCGATGCCGGTCCAGGAGGAGGAGAGATAGCTGGTTGGCATTCCTAGGCGGTGACGATAACGGCAAGGAGTTGATGGCCAAGGAGGCCGCTAAGGTCGTGTTCGGATCCGAACACGACTTCGTCGTCATCGGCCTCAGCCGCTGGAGAGATAATTCGGCGGAGGAGGTGGCGAGCGGCAGCAAGAGGGCGAGAGATGAGCATGGCGGGGCGGTTTACGATAGATTTGCTGAAGCGGTTCGAGATAATCCGAGGCGGTTGTTCTACGTCGAAGATGTTGATCAGATGGACTACGGCGGCGTGAAAAGGTTCGAGAGAGCGATGAGAAACGGCAGCGTTTCGATCGGGGAGGAGTGTTTCCCGCTCAAAGACGGCATTGTGGTGTTCAGTTGTTGTGCGGTTGATAATGGAGAAAGAGAAGAAGAAGAGCATTGTGTATCGTTGGATTTGAACGTTGCGACGGAAGAGAGGAGTGGGATTAGGATTCTGGATTCAGTTGACATGCAAGTCATTTTTGGAATCCAAGTATTGTAAATTAGATACTAGTACTATTAGGGTTTGTTGTTCTTTCACATATAAGTTGAAATGTAATGTTGATTAACTATTAATTCAATTATAATGTTACTCTTTACTTCTTAATTTGCGCATATGCTATATGTATCACAAATTTGTGTTGACATTTTAATGTAATCGTATTCACATTTTTAATACTTTATGGTGATGAGTTAGCAAGTTAGTCATTTAAGAAAAGTTAGCATTGTACGCATGACCCCTACGTTACTAGTATTGTGTGCTTAATTAGTGTCTTTGTTACTTACTATGATTATGTGCCATTCATAATAAGTTAATAATTATACACTCATCATAAAATGTCATAACTTTATTGAGTTCCTTTTTTTGTAGTCACAAATCTTGAAAAATCTTGTAAATCATTGTTGGAATACTTTGCTGTGGTTTGAGAATCCAAACATAAACTTTCAATTATTACATCAATATTAAACAAGTGGATTGCCTTAGAATATAGTACTATGAAAATAGTGGTAAAAGTATTTATTGAAAGCTCGCTTTAATTCACAAGTAAAATTTCAAGTTAAAACGCGCCATAATTTGCGTAATGCAGCAAATAAAAAGTAATGACTTCCTTCTTTTTTGTAAAAAATAAAGGAAAAGAAAAAGAAAGTTGCCGTTTAATTTATTGCTTTCCTTGGATAGGGAAAACTTGAATTTTTCTTTAGAAAAATTAATGAGATAGTGGATTAGACACTTAAACTTATACTAATATTGAAATAAGAGCTAGTATTCGATCTTTGAGTCACAAAAATCAAAGAGGATCTTTAATTACTTTGGAGTCAACAAAATTAAAGAAGACAATGAACCCTAAACTTCGATTCTAGAACCAACAAAAGAGATGTTAATCAGTTCAAATGATGAAACATCATCATACTTTATCGCAAAGATTAACACACTAAAAGCGTTGGGGCCATTCAACTTTCTTCTTTTTCTTCAATTTTCTTTTTCTTTAATTTTTCTTTTTCTTCTTCTTCATCGTTTAGGCAGGAGGCGGTTAATGTTATGATTCAAATTAAATAAAGTTTATATTGTTTTATGCATAAACATTTTAATAATTATTTATAGCCTATATGCGAGGGTAAATAGAATATTTGTCGAAACTAGTGGTTTACCTCAATAGTATATACTATCAGTTCAGTTTATTCATACATACACAAAAAATATCAATACAATAAGATCCCAAAAATTCGATAAAGGACTGTATATGGTTGCACTCTTTCCAAAGGAGTCTCTTTATTTTATTCCGTTAATATATGAGTTATGCGCTTAAATGTGGCTAATTATCATAATCAAAATAATCAATCCTTTCAGGATCGATCATTAATTATTAATTAAAAGAAAATGATGCAACTGGAATCCTCCAACTTTCATAAATTATTGGAAGCGATCGGATGATTGGCTCTTGTCTTTGTCAACAGCAGACATGACCTCGAGCTTTGTTCCCATTATTTGTTATGGACTCAATCATATCATCAACAATTGTGTTTCACTTAGTGGCTAATCATATAAATCAAGATATACTACATTTTTATATATTATTCATTTAATTGTTAATCAGCATTTAATCTTTCAATCAGACCGTAATTCGTATTGTGGATAGAAATGATTTCCTCAACCCGACTTACTTTTCAATTAGTAGTTTACTTTTTGTTTTTTATATGGTAATTTTCTTTTGTTTTATCTCTTTTTCATGGCAATAGATACAATATTTTTGTACATGGCATCGTGTTGCCACCCAATTTTCTAACAAATGTATTAAATGTTTTCCTTTCGGCGATCGGCTTCTCTAGTAATGCCAATATGATTGGATTTAATTAATGCCGTTAAAACGCAAAAGCGAATATAAACAAAAATCAATAAGAGATTATATAAAACAATATTTCCTGATCTGTACATTTTGTATACATAAAAGAGCATGTGAGGGGTGTGTATAAACATTTGGTATCTAAAAACAATGATTGAAATATGATCGTTTTGGAAATATGATTAAATTATAATGACAAGTAGCTGTTCAAATAGAAAAGGCAAAGATCAGCTAATATAATCTATAAATGATTATGAATATATAGAAAGTCCCAAAGGCCCCTAGAAAAGCAAAAGGTGCCATGCACTAAGTGTCTTCCCTTTCGAAGATACTTATATTAACATTTTGTTTAAACCTTACACACTTTGTTAAGGCAGTTCAACTTTTCTCACTATTCATGTTACACTTCCAATTTCTGCCTTCTCTCTCTACACAGACATCATTAGCATAAGCATTGGCATGGAGACAAAGTTTCCACACATTGATCTTTTGCAGTCTTTGTTTTTAGGAAAAGAAAAGTGAGAAATGAGTCTTTCAAAAATGGTTGCCTTTCATAAAGCTTATTCCTTTTATTTTGTATTGCAACTGATTTATGCATGAAAGTAAGGGTTGCCTCGGATCTCCAACCCCCTCTCTCTCTCTCTCTCTCTTACTATATACTATAATCACACAAATAATGATGAATGCCTTGGATCCCACAAATCAAATCATCATATTTTACATTTTTGTGGATAAAAGCTTACACAAAATGATGGAGAAAGAATCCATATATATATTCCTGATCAAGGTAGGGCTCATGACTCGCTGGTAAAAAAAGAGCATTTCAAACACAATAAAAGGTTGTTTTCCCCTTTTTCTTTCTTTCTTTTTTCCCTTTTGTTTTGTGGGAATTAGGATATGGTTTGATGATACTGTTCCCAATTATTGTTTGCTCATTCTAGCTTGTCCAGCAGGAGAGGATGGTAAGGAACTAATTCATCTCATGCAGATGGATAAGTAAAAAGAAACAGCAATTTTTAAACACACTTTACACTTTTCTAGAAGTGAAACTGAGCAAGATACTCAATACTTTACTGTACTAGATTAATATGTATGTATCAACAATTGTAGCTGAGCATAAAACATTGATCAACCTAAAACAAAAGAATAGGAAAATACTTGCAGACATCAAGCTTCGAGTTAAGACAATTAAGAAATAGGAAAATACATTTGAAAAGGTATGCATACACCTTACAAGAAAATTATCCGCCAAAGAACAAATGATCTATCAAATTACTTGGCTATACAAGATTACAACACAAAATATTTTCCAATTCTGGTTAATAATGATGTACAATAATACATATTATTGACACTTTACAAAACAAATGCTCTCATTACAACGTCGTACCAAAATCATATCCTACATCAGCAACAATACACCTTATCTGAAGGAGGCATCAATAAAGCCCATTGTGGAAGAGTAGAGCTCACATATGATCTAACGCTTAGGCTCGTTCAAAGTTTTTCCCTCGAAAAATTCACCCAGCATGTGTTCAAGATCCTCAGGTGTGTATCTGATGTATTTCTGGGGATTCTTACCATTCTCAACCAAAGGCCTGCTCAATATCAAAAGGGCATCTAAGTAACACAAGAGGAAATGTAATATTGACATTAACTCTAGTTTTGATGTTGAGGAAATTATAGATTGATTAGAGAAAAAAATCACGTTGCAATTTTACTGAAAGAAAGCCAAGCACCCACCCAAACCGTTTAATGAAAGATCGGTAAGCAGGAAGCAACACTTCAGCAACAGCAAGCCTCAAAGATTCTCGAAGCTCAGTGTCTGGAACTGTCCATTGAGATTGTCTTTGATGAAGCTCTTCAAATTGCACGTTGAATGTCTTTAATCTAGGGATGCACAACAGTGGTTAGTCAAACCAGTCAACTATAACAAAGCATCTCAAAATAAAAGCACCTGTCCTTGACAATTGCTCTAGAGACTCCACTACTATTTCCTCCATCGGCACCAACCGAACTACCACCTCCTGATGATGTCAGGCCTTGAACAGAGAGACACTGCAGAATCTGTGGAACACATTAAGTTGTAATTTCAGATGGACGCTTCTGTGGATGAATTTGTGAACCCATTAAGTTGTAATTTCACCTAAAGAGTCTTAGCTAACTTTTCTCACATGGGGGAGAAAGAAAAAGAAAGAGCTAACCTTTGCCCATGCAATCCGCTTATATTGGTTTGCATGTTGTTGCACAACTCTCCTATGTCTCTGAACCCAATCATCCCCTAACAAATCTTTGGCTTCAGACCTACAGTAACCAGAAACAAGCAACAATTTTTTCAATCACAAGCACCAGCTAATAGCATGGTTATATCTAAATACAAGTCTCATATTTACAAACCTGCGTACAGATCTGACCATATAATGGATGTTGTTCATCAGAAACAAATGAGTCAGAGAGGTGTCTCTATATTGCTTGGATTTCCCATCCAAATTGGTTTGGAGAGCCTGCATGATACGCATTGTGACAGCAGCAAGCTGAGAATTTGAGTCATCTTTATTTTCAAATTCTTGGAAAAGTTGCTTCAGTGTTGATTGGTAGCTGAACATGGTAAAATAAGTACACTCAAAATCATTGGGTGCCCATTATCTATTTAGAAGCCAAAAAACTGTAGTCTTAGTAGATACAATAGGCATACTTCGGAATGACTTACTCAAACAAGAACTTCACATAGTTTATGACATAGCTTGTTAGAGGGTGGACAGTCCCATCAGCAACAGCAGTTTTAGTAGCGTCCTTTTCCACTGCTTCTTCAAAGTCGCCAAAGGTCTCTTGTGCTGTTTGAGCAAGCCTTTTTGTCAATCCTAAGGCAGAGTCCCTAATTTCAGTGCAAGCTTTGCCTCTAAAAAGTGCTTCAATCTGCCAAAACGATTCATCATTTGCCAAAATCAAGACATAGATGTTTGATAGTTGTTCTATTGAAATTTATCCTTACCTCTGAGTGAAGCTCTCTCATAATTTCATACATATCTAAGAGAACAAATAACTTTTCAGGAGATCGCTTGCTTTTAGCAATTGCATCTCCAAAGCTAAGTAGTACAGCAACACTCCCAGCAGTAACTTCAGCAAAGCACTGATCCATGAGAGGATCAAATCCCTCAAAAATTTGATCGCAAACTTTACGCTCTCCAGCAAACAGCAACTTAACCTGTATGAGGATGATTGTATTAGTTGTTTCAGTTAGAACCAATGATATGCACATGAGCATTATTCACTAGAAAAAAAGTATCATTAACAAAATGGCTTACAGCTATTCGCATATAATGTATCCAATTCCCAATCTTAGCTTCTAAAATTTCCCATTGCATCTTTTGCACATCATCTTTGCTGAGCTTTTCCACTCCCAATTTGCGCAGGCTTTCTTCTAAAACAACAGAACGGGTATCCCTACATAATATAATGCAAATTTATTATATGGAAGGAAACACGACTTAGATACAGATAAATCTAAGTTGATATTCTATGAATGTATGTAAAGCTGTTTTTGCTATCCAAAAAAGTTAGCAGACTGAGCTGATGGCAAAACTTACTGCCTAATACCGATATAAAGTTGTACAGTATCCTAATATCAAATGCGTGGGACCCATAATACAATTAATATCTCTGAAGTTCAGTTTACTGGAAAAATTATCTCAATGAAAACTTAAAAAGAAAAGACAAACAAACATAATTACCACAAACTCTAGCTACAAGGCAGAAAATGAGACATTTACCTATATGTTTTTTGTAACTGCTGTTGATTCCCAGCTTGTACCATCTGCAATGCTAAATCATGCAACAGAGGTAAAACTCGAGGGGGAATTAAAGCTGGTGTAGTGTATACAGAACTTTCGGATGTATTATTTTGATTATCGTGGTGACTACTTGAAGATTGAATCTTTCCCGTAGAATGTCCAGGTGATTCTGATGGTCGCATAGAATTGGGGAGGCACTCAAAAAGTCTTTCAGGTTCAACAGGTTTGCTGGAAAATTTAAAATTTTTTAGATAGAATACATAAATATAACATGCAAATGAACAGTCAAATAGTATTTATAAAAATATAATTAGTGCTCACAAATGAGCAGCAAAACAAAAAAATAATGAAACAGGGTCCACCTAATGAGCTATCAGTGAAATATATACTCTCAATCGTGAAAATGAATTGGTGCAGAAAAGTATGCTTTAATAAGGATCATACATAAAAGGCTGGCAGAAAACTGACGTTTATTGGTTTGTGATATGATTCTTCCAGATGATCAACTTATTTGTCTACTTTGTGATTATATCATACCTGTACATTTCTCTTTAAGATATCTATGTTGGGTATAATTAATTTAGATTTGCTACAGATTTGTGGATCAGATGACATCAAATTCTATTATAGATCCTATTCCTAATTAATGCGGACTGAACTTAGTCTTATGTTTATTACAATCAAGCAAATATTACTTATTGATCATTTCATTTCCCATAGATTTGGTGCACACTAAGTCAAATGCAATTACCACAATAATATTTCTGTGATTCTGTGGTTTTAGTGGACCCAAAGTATGCATCAAGCAAAGGAAAAAAAGAATATTAAAACATTGATACTAAGTGTTTAGAGACATAAAAGGAAGAACTAACCTGTACGACAATAATAGTTGTTTGAACTCCTCTTCTAGCTTTGAAATAGCCTTGGCAAGTAAATTATTTGTGTGGTTGAGGACTCCATCACTACTCTTAAAACTTCTGTTGTTGCTGAAAAACTGGACGTTGTTCCTTAACTGCTCAATTGCTTGAAGATAACTCTCTAGGTCCTCATGTGGACCCTTCAATATTTTAGCCTCAGCCTGTAGACAGACACACAGAAAAGATAATTTAACAGAAGCATAAAAATCAGTGTCCGCAAATAATAACTGATGTTGAACATAGCAGAAAAAGATATATCCAAAGTTTAAAAGGGTAGACTGATGGATTTTCAAAGCACCAAGCTCTATAAGGTGATCTTCTAAAGACATTGGTGAAACAAAATCTAGATAACTTTCTCTCAAAAAAATACTCCTGATAACTGATTTTGTGTAGGTTTTTATCAGATGCTGCTTAGTCAAAACAATATTGCTATAAAAATCACATGCTCCTCACACTTCAATATCAAGCACGCAATCCTTTTCTGTTAATTTAGGGTAAGAATACGTTCTATAATATTCACCATTAGTCAGTCAGGAAATCAAAGGATAAGTACGACCATTAAGTTTTTAAACCATTTTCTTCTATTTTTCGTACAGATACTAAGGTAACATATTTTCAACCATCAGACTTCCATATCCATTCCATATGCTATCAACTTGTTTTGCTGCTCCACCTCTTACCTCAATTCAGCAAGGGATATGTAATAATAACAATAATGATTAACATCAAAGAGAGATTATATCAAAATAATAGCAGGTGTAAGAAACTAATGAACTTTATCCTTGTATCCTTAACATTTAATAATATCGAACTCGGTAATAAATTATTATGGTATCGTTAGTTGTGAAAGCATATAAAGGCTATTCCGGAGATGATGAATATGTCTCCTCAAATACAGAGTCTTACCTGGCGAGAAAGATCAAACTGTGACAAGATGACCTCAGCGGCCTTCAAGGTTTTATCAATATTCTCATGAGCTCTCCGAATAGCATGTGTTCTAAGCTACAGAAAAGGTAGTGAAAGAAATTAGTAAATAACATAAATTTATAACATACAGATCATTTACACATTCCAAAAGCATTTTGCTAAAGATCTCATATTTGTTGATCAGTTTAAATCATTTCAAAAGCATCAAAAGTATCTGGGAAGCGAGAAATTGGATCTTCTTTCTAGTTCATTGCGCACTCATCATTCCCAACCAATTAGAAGGGTTAAAATTCAAAACTTCCACTCAGAAATTAACTTGCCGAATCACGAATTTGAGAAGAATTAGAGAAAAAGTGAGTTGTACTTGAGTTGGACGCATGGCGGTTTCGAGAGCGGAAAGGCGGTGGTCAAAAGATCCCAAAATGGATACCATATTATCTGTGATGGACTGGCTCTTCAACAGAGCCTCCCTCATCTGTGCTGCTCTCTCACTCAGTGTATCCGCTCCCACTGCCACAACTCCGCCGCCTCCTGCTCCTCTTCTTCTCGCCGGAATCCCCATTTCTTGTTTTTGTCAGCCTGAATTCCTGTTCGGTAGGGGAGAAGTCTGGAGAGAAACACACGCACTAGTGTGCAAAGGGATGAGATTTTTCTGTTTTGACAAATTGCATACGGGACCTCGTATTTATGTGTATTTATATTTGTGGGAGCTTGGTTATTAAGTATTTTTTAAATTGGTAAAATCTGAGTAAAATACATATGAGTAGAAAACTTAAAAACCAAGAATAGATGCTATTTTGATCATTATAAAATTGTGTTATGCTTTTAATTTTAATATGAAAAATGTACCATTCTGGAAAGCAATAGTACTACTTATAATACTAATATTAATTCGATGTAGGTAAAATGTGATTATGGTTTTGAAGTTTGAAAATCTCGATTACATATATTATCATGTATGCGATGCAATGTCTCTCAAATATTTATTTGTGTTTAAGAGATTCACTTTTTTAGTAAGAGATAAAAAATTCTCCACGCCAATCTATAGATTATATGTATAAAGTTTAAGGGTGAATATATTGAAACAAATGAATAAGTAAAATAAAAGAAATACAATAAAGGAAGGTTCCTATGATTAGTGACTGCTGTAAAACATTAAAATTAATTGCTACAACATTCATGAATTTATGAAAATTGAAAACGGTTAAATATGATTGAATGCCAATTTCTCAAATATAGATATAAAATTGATATAAGTTGTATTTTTAGTCATTCAATTCAATAAGAAAAGTAGATCTATGATGTTTTCCTAAAAGCCAGGCACTATAATATTTATGAATTACTACTAATTTCTTAATTTCTCAAATGCGCGTTGATCATTTGTATCATTTTTGAAGCGATTTCTCAGATTTTCTTTTTCCATAACAATTATAGAATACAAAATTTAGTTATATAGATATATTTCAAAGTAAAAGGGGTAGAAATAAATGAATATAAAGTTGAGGGGGCAGGATGACAATAGAACATAGTGGTGAATGATGAGGTGGCCTACAGTTAGTTGATTTGGTTTGGACAGGTAACAAGTCATTTCCCGGACAGGGTGGCCGAATTTAATTATTTTACTCTAAATTCTAATCATAACGGCAATAATCAATCAATTTATCTTTTTTCTCGGAAATAAAAATCTATATCTATCAATCTATCTACACAAAGGAATATGCTGCATTGGATGTTTCATGTTTGTAACTAGGATGTCAATCTAGCCCGAAACCCGTGGGTCGACCCGAATAATCAGGTAAAAGTATAGGGTTAGGGCCGGAAAATCGCAACCCAGATACAGAATAGGGCTACACGGGCTGTCCCGTTCGGGTCAGCGGATTATGCGGGCTAGCCCGGGTGGGTTGCGGGTTAGCCCATGGGTTGAGCATTTAAAATAAAAATATAATTAAATTTTGGGTTATATATTTATATGAAGTATATATGGTAATTACTTATATGGTAATATGAAGTATATACTTATATGGAATATAGATGCTATTAATATTTACTCATATTAAATGTTGCATTACGTCTTTCCTCTCGAAGAGAATGATCCGGTTGAAGCTTCAAAAGTTATTGATGTAGAAGAATATCATGCAACTTCATAGAATTTATTTTTGACATACTACTATCTATACTATATTTTTTAACTACTTAGAATTTTTTGGGGGGTATATAATTAAGAATGCCATTCAGCTCCTTTTAAATGCATGATTTCCATTTAACTGTAGTTAGATTCACATGTTCTACTAATTATTGATATGTTTATGTATTTTGTTTCAATCTTCAATTGTTATTATTTTATTACTCTTTATCACTTTGATAACACTTTACATTTGCTACAATCTATATTTTCTTTAAGTTAGAATATTAGATTGGAAAGAAATTAACACATAAGATCACTTTTGGCCCGAATAGCCCGTGGGTTAGCTCGAAATCCGAAGATTTAGGGCTAGGGCCAAAAATTTATAGCCCAAAAAATTCACAAAACGAACAACCCACACCAAAATAGCCCGACAACCCGAGTGGGTTGGCCCGAACCCGAACGGGTTAGTCCAATTGACATCCCTATTTGTAACTATTGTTGAATGAGAATGGTGTCTTTGTGTAAGGAATAGGATGTTTATAGTTATAGCCTATCTATATATTTATGAATATTTATAAATTCTGAGTATAAATTTAAATATTTTATAAATTTAGGTTATGAATTTAAATATTTTATATCTATAACTAATTCAAACATGATTAGTCACCGTTACAACTCTATTTAAAATAATAACTTATGAATAATTAAATACTAATATTTTAATATAATATGTTCTAAAACTCTATTTTAACATATTTAAGATTTACAACTAATTTGAATATTAAGTTAATAGAACGTAAAGTAACGGCCAAGCATTCACTACTATCTTTAACGGCCGATGAAATGTAAATACTATATATGGGGAGTGTTATATTGCTAATTCTATATTTAATTGTTAACTATAATTAAATAATAGTCATTAGATATTCAAATTAAAGGCCTAGATCATTAATCCTGAAATATCATTACAATCAACAAAAAACGTCAATAAAGCCATATGATTAATTCCAAAAAATATCAATAGGGATATTAATGTCAATTAACTACAAAATTAGTTATAACCAACTTTCAAAAGAAATCCCAAAACTTTAAATTCATATAACATATCAAATTAAAGATAATTTTGTAAGGATTACCTTGCTATCACTGTTATATGTTCTGTCTTTCATTTGGCTCTGATTTATTTAAGGAGAATAATTTGCAGCACAAATATGATGAAAATTCAGGATGTTCTCATCACTACAGATTCACATGTCATATACTAATAATACTCCATTCCAAGAAAATGAAAACAAACATATGATATCAGACATAAAATTTCATTCGTGTTAACCTTTTTGCACTTTTAACAGCATCAGTTTTTTACCATGTTTTGAGTTTCACCTTCTTCAGCAGAAACAGTGAAAAAACTATGTAGATTCTCTGAAACACACAGCTCAAGATAGGCTAAACCCTCTTAACTTGAGATCCTCACTTGTGCAGTGCTGATCCACATATGAATAGCCAAGTCAAGACAATAACACGCCCACACATATCATTTTGGATGACTAAACACCAATCTTTTGATTTTTTCTGCAATGTACAGTTGATCCCTATAAAATCAGCTCATTTCCAACATCTCACACAATAATAGTCTGAATAAATCAATATACCCTCAATGCTACCATCTAAAAGACATTCTACATAGCCAATAGTTGTAGAAAGAATTCAAATAGGTAAACTTCAATTTACCAAATCCTAATTCCTTTTTCCATTATCTATATATTCAAATTTCAACCAAAATTTTGGACAATTTCCTGCAAATGAGTCACAACTTCCTCTGCAACAATCTCAGGGGAGAATCTCCCCTTCATGTCGACCCTAGCTTGCACTCCTTTAGCCTTAGCCTCATCACGGTTGCTCACAACACGCCTCATCAAGAATCGCAGCTGATCAACAGATGGCTCCGCCCACAAATGCCCCTTGAAGGGTCCATCCTGGACCTCACTCATCCTATCATAGGGCAACGGATAGCTATTCTGCTCCATCAAGTACTCAGTCGGGCCGGACCAGTTGGTGGCAATCACGGGCAATTCCATTGCCATCGCCTCCACCACAGGCCGGCCCCACCCCTCGCCTCTAGATGGAAGCACGAATGCATCAGCCGCCTTATACAACCTCGGCAGTTTAACCTGAGCTATGTGGCCATCAATCACATAAACAGGTGCCAATCTATCATCCAAACTCAATCCCTTCACATACATAACAATCTTCCTATCAAAATCACTCTCTGTGTGATATGCATTTGTCAACAAACACAGAGCAACACCATCTTCTTCACCAAACTCCTCTAAATAAGCCCTCAATAAAACATCCCACCCCTTTCTATGCTCCCATTTGAACACACTCAAGAAAACAAACTGGGCTTTTGAGATAAACTTTTGTGATCCTAACACAACCCGGCTCACGGAATCCAAGCTCAAAGGCTCGACCTTTAACGGATCGAAGAAGGAAGAATCGACTGGCTGGATGATCTTCCTCACCTTCAATGGATCAACCCCACTTTGAGTAAATGTAGCAACATGGAAATCAGTAGGAACCCACACATAATCCATTCGATTACACCTCCCAGCATGCTCCTCATTCACTCTGTCACTCTCAAACATAGTCCTGCCCACAACGGCCTTAAACTGACCGTAGCCCGTAGGCGGGCAGGGTAGGGTTTGGTAGAGAGCCGGATACCAAGCCCCGGGCTCGCTGTGGCAAATTACTATGGTTCGATTCGGTTTGCATTTGGTATGGTAGAGATTGGTGGCGAGATTTTTGATTTCCGAGGGCAAACCCACCCAGAATTCCAAATCTTGGAGATCAGCGTAATGCTCGATGCTCAATTTGAATAATGGGGTTTTCTGATTGTTGATGAAGGCGTTGAGTGCGAGAATGTAGGACCAGGCTTCGGAGCTGTAGCCGCCGCCGGAGAGGAAAGGGGCCATCCATAGCAGGCAATAAGGGGGTTCGCTAACGTCGGTTTTCGTAATTGTTGGGGGCGAAATTTTGAGGTGGGTGGATTTGAGGAGGGATGGCAGGGAGGGGGCTAAGATGGTGAAGGAGATCGCGAGGAGTAGTATGAAGATCGAGATTAGAGAAATGGGTTTGGTGAAGAAGCTTCTTCGGATTTGAGGAGGGTGTGGGTTTTGGGGATGTCCATTTTCATGTGAATTCATGTTTTACATCTACACTAGGAACATCTGAAGATATTATTGTTGAGCAAGCAACCGCAAAATGGATAAAAATCAAGTATCATCAAAAGAAATGGAAGTATAAACTACTCCCTCCGTTAAATAGTAAGGGCTCGTTTGATAAGTGGTGTGGAATATGTCTAGTTTAGTTAGTGATCAAGATTTAGGATCAAGTTAGGAAAAGATTTAATTTTAATAACACCCGTTTGATATTCTAGTTAATTTTTTTTCTATAAAGTCCACTTTGTTTGGTAGGGAAATTATAAAATCAAAAATAAATTGTAATGACATATTTGACCTTATCAAATAATTCCTTATATCAATTCAATAATTTCTTATCTTTCTATTATACTTAACAAAGTTTTTGAAAAACTAAATAAAGCTAAGAACATAGGTATCTTCGTTGTAACATAACAGAAACTTTCAATCCTTAGCTAAATGCCCTCTGCACCTTTTCTCTCTTTTTCTTTAATTGCTTTTTTCCTTTCATTTTTGTGTGCTACAATCAAATCTCAATTGTTTTAAAACACTTTTCATCTTCATTCTTCCACTTCTTATTCCTGGTGTTCAAATCAGTGGTGGGGAAAATCCTCATATATTAAGCCACACGGGATCATTTGCATCTAAAAGCTCCATTATTTGACTTCCTTCCAAAGATGAATGCAACTTCTGACCCTAACCAAGTTTCATCTGATTTTTAGCAGTAACTAGATGATGACCTTTTCCAAATGCTCAACCTGATCACCAACATAAATCCAAACATGGAGAAATAGTACTACTAGTTTCTCACTCTCTCCAGTATATACTAGTTCCATTTTGTTAGCACAGCTCTACATATTACAAATCTAAACAGTTCAAGCGCAATAGCCATGAAAATTAGAACTAACTAGATTTCAAATTCTTTCTCGAGCCATTGCACCATTATTACAACCTTGCCCACACACTAAAATTTGTGCCTCAAAATTGTCAGCATAACCATGAACCCACAACAAAATTACCATGGTTGTTAGGTGTATGAACACTAAAATAAACAAAATAGATAATAAATTATTGGAGAATAAATAATGCTCTATTGTTGGACACAAAGAAATAAGTAATGAAAAATTACGAGAGACGGCATAATGGTTTTTACCTCAAATATGAGAAACATATCCAAAATGTGTTAATCCTTAGACAATTCATATAGAACAGTTTCCAGTCACTAGTGCAGAATTTAAACCTCAAACAATATTGTTAAAAGACCTATTTTTTTTTGTCTCCAATCAACCTTACCCAACAAAATCCATCAGTAATATTGAACTGGGGACAAAAAATAACAGTAAAACTTCGCAACAGGCAACGAATTGAACTCACAAAGAATTTCTTCATGAAAAAGAAGATGAGAGAGAAATAGAGGAAGATACGATAATGAATAAACACCCACCATATCGATAATGAATAAACACCCACCCAATCAAATTTTTGCAGATGACAACCGTGAAGATTAACGCCAAAGGGTGAAAGAGAGAAAATTTATAATTCTGCGTACATAAGCTGAGGAAGATAGCTATCCGACGAATTTTGTAAGATACATATATCCCTATTTTGAAGCTATATCTGCGGGCTCTAGATGGGCTTTAGAAATAACACGGGCTTGTATGGTAAGTTATCTATAATACCAAACATTTAGAAATGAGTAGATAGATATCTATATCTTGACATTACTAACTTATCAAACGGGCCCTAACAGTTCTACAATAATAGAGTCATTTTGTCATTTTGTTACATTTCATAGTAATAGAGTCATTTTCTTTTTTAATAAAAGTCAACACATTTTTCCATAATACTTTACTCTCTTTTACTTTATTCTGTCTTCATCTCTCTACCTTTTTCATTTTCCACTTTACTCTCACTTTACTTAAATTCACCTAACACAATTTTTCTTAATCACAGTGCCAAAAAAAAACGCCTTCATTACTATGGAACGGATGGAGTAGTAAAATACTTGGTCATTTTTTTAGTTAATGATTATTTATATTTGGTTTCGATTTAATGTACTGTATTTGAGACTTTTTGGTATTTGAGATTTTTTGCAGTTCTACTAGGAGCATCTCCAAGGGGAGAGGTAAATGGAGTAGGGCTGACAATTTTTGACACGACACGATAATCCGACACGAATTCGCATGAAATTATTGGGTTTGGGTCAAGCCTTATTGGGTTCGTGTTCTTATTGGGTTGACCTGTTAAGAACCCGATAATTTCGGATTAGATGCGGGATGGATTCGGGTTACCCGTTAAGAAATGATATTATTATTTTTAAAAATAAATTTTACTTTAATATTTTAATTTCTTACAAATCAGGTTTAAATCGTATAAAATAGATTTTAATCGTATAAATTATATTGAAAAATAAGGCTTAATAGTGTAATATTAGATTTAATCGTGTAATATCAGGTCGTAATCGTGTAATATCAGGTTCGGGTCGTTATCGTGTCCTGTCAACCCAAATTATATCGTGTCATTAACGGGTTCGTGTCGGATGCGGGTCGTATTCGGGTTTGAAGGTAGCAGGTTGGGTTCGTGTTCGGGTTTAGAGTTTTCTTAACAGGTCGGGTTTGGGTTAGACCTTATTGGGCTGGGTCGATATCGGGTTGACCCGATAACGACCCAATCCACACGATTTGTCACTCCTAAAATGGAGAGGTAAACTAATATAACTACCATATTTACTTTTTTTCATGAAAAATCCTTCTATAAGGGAAAAGGTATTTGAGAAGGTATTATACCTTTTCTCATTTTGAAGAGGTATCTTTACCTCCCCATTCATGGAGAGGTAATTTTATAACTACTATATTTGTCTTCTTTTCATGAAAAGTCCTTCTCCAAAGGGAAAGGTATTTAAAAAGGTATTATACTTTATACTTTTTAATGCATTTTATATTATTTTATTTTTTAAAAATTATTTACTTTTCTATATATCTTTTCTCTTGAAATGTGTTATTTTTAAAATTGTATATTTCACTTTTTAAAAAGATAAATATATAATATATCTTTTATATATATCTTCTCTCTTTAAAAATGCTCCAAAGTAGTATATTTGTGTTTTACTTTTAAAAGTTTGGTTTTAGAATTTTGCAGTAATATGTAGTATGTCATGTACCACTCCACAATAATATTAATGTTTATCATAACTTTAAGGTTGTCAAATAAAACTAAATGATGTGAAAGATTATGTGACAATATTAAATAATAAGAAGATGATATCATAAAATTAAAGCTGAAGTAGCGAAATCTATGTATTAAAACGGCGTTGTTTTGTTGAATAATATAAAAGTTTAGGGAAATTGGTCTCTAAAATCATGAACTTTGCTTAAAATTTGGTATTTCCCATGAACTTTGAAATTGGTATATAATATCACAAACTTTGCATTTTGTTTGGTATTTCCCACGACATGTTTATTACTATATTTGACTAACTTACGAGACTTTTATCATACTTGACACAATTAAATCAACGTGGTTTTCAACGTGACTTTTTATGCTACATGTTATGAACTTAAAATGTGGTTTCAAATATTATCAAACATATCACGGTTGCCTATGTTAAATAAGATTTTGATGAAAATATCTTATTTGAGTGAGTTCGGGAAATACCAAACAAAATGCAAAGTTCGTGATATTATATACCAATTTCAAAATTCATGGGAAATATCAAATTTTAGGCAAAGTTCATGATTTTAGAGACCAATTTCCCAAAAATTTACATATATCTACTCCAATATTCCATATTGGTGTGGCAGATTTCTAGCGGGTCGATTGCCTTCCACCCAAATTTCGTGCTCCATGGCTTAAAGATGTCATCATCGACAATAAGGTCTTTGCCTTTGCAACTTTCTCTAAATTGCATGTCCGCAACTTCTTGTTAAAAGATTGATTAATTTTGAGGAAAGAGAAATTAAAAGAAAAAACTAGTATAATAAAATGAAAAGATGACATCAACAACTTAATTGAGTTTCATGAATCGAGCAATATTACACTGGAGAGAATGACGAATGCTTTTTATTGGACGACATCAAAAGACATAAGTCTTGCAATTCGGTTCCTTGGAAGAACCTATTAATCGACCGGTTATTGGCTAATCGAATTATTAGCGGTCATGGTTCTGCTTCCTAGTTTGGTAGTTTATTTAGTTGGTTAAACGATAATTCGGTTCGGTTTTTGAACCGACCGAATTTTCAGCCCTAGTCCACAATATATTAATGAGTCGCTCCAACTCCGAGTCTCAAGAGTATCTTTTTCTTTTGTCAAATATCATGCATATAACGCTCGATGTTGATAAACACGGGTTTTGCATATTTTTAAGGCTTAGATTTGGCTCGTTTTTAATGTCAATTATGCAAATTATGTTCTTAAATTGCATATGTTATACATTTTGGTATTTTGACGTTTTTGTTGATAAATGATAGAAAAAGACAGAAAAAATGTGCAAAAGTGTCAAGGTGCAGCAGGCCTCTCTTCGAGCCCATTCTGCCAACGAGTTTGAAGTTCAATCAATGCTTACTACATAATCCCTTCGTCCGACATTAGGAGTCTCATTCCTTGGCGGCACGAGTTTTAAGAATTGTTAAGAAAAGTTGGTGAAAAAAAGTTAGTGGAATAGAGATCTCACTTGTATATATTAGTTTAATGAAATGTGAGTAGAATAAGTTAGTTGAAAGTGAGACCCTATTACCATTTATGGTAAAAGTGAACCGGGATTTCTATTTGCGGATGTACTAAAATGGAAAAACAAGACTCCTATTCACGGACGGAGGGAGTATCATTCTCTTTGTCTTCGAAAGAGCTTCGCGTGAGTACCTTGAACATCTAAATCACAGTTCTGTGGAGAAAGTTATGGTCATTCTACGAACGTCGCGCAGTGCCGTCAACAGATGGCGGAAATTAGGCGAAAATTTAAGGAAGGAAAGAAATTGTTAGCAAATCTCTCCTAATAATTGAGGGGCTCGAATTTACCATCTTTCCCATCACTGGAGCATACTCTTTACCAATTCTAAATCTTTTTCAAGCGTATATATACCACATAACCTAATATTTATCTCAGAGTCTCCATCTCTATACTTCCTCCATTCCATATTTCACATATTATTCTTTCATTGGAACGAAGCTCTGCAAATCCAGGCAAGAGAAGACTGAAAATTGTATAATCCAACCTTGGATTTTGTTTTGTTTTACTTCATGTTTAGTACTTTAATTGTTGTTTTTACTCGTCTATGAATAGGAAACATCTTTTGTGGAATTTTTGGTAGACATGTTATGATTTTGAGTTATTTATTCAATTGTTTTTCCTTGTTAGCTCTTGTAGTTATTTCAATTTCTCTTGTGCTTATACATTTGTTTGTTTGATAATCTTATAAATGCATGTGGATTCTACTACAATAATCGAAAGATAAGTAGTTTAATTTGAAAGATGAGAAATTGACGTCTTTGCCAATAAATCGAGAGATTTGAGCCTTTGAATGAAGCAAATTTATCTTAGGAGCTTATAGGAGTTGTTGTCTTAGTTCTAGTAAGAAGACTTCGGTTCTAGGTAGCAATCTACAAATTGTATGTTTCGGGAGAAGATATAGTTTTACATATGTGATAGCTTAGTAACTCTAGAGACCGTAATTCAAGGAAGTCGATTGGATATTAGCTTTTGTTTGTGATTCCTAAAACTCTATATTTCTTAGCCTGCTTTGTATTATTTGGTTTTATGTCATCTGTTATCTGTAGTTTAATTAATCAACCCAAAATCTCGGGTCTCTAAATAGTTATATGACGTTTAGTACTATTGAGATTTTTTTTTGATAAAATCTGTTTATCAACATGTACGAAAATTGAAATCTAATTTATCAAATTACCCGAACACCGTCGGAACATATGCAATTGAGATCTCGTTGGAATCCTTATAAAATTATCTTTAATTTGATATATTTTTTGCGGAAAAATAATTTAAATCGAGAGTTACGTAAATTTAAAATTTTGAGATAATTTTGATGAGAGAGAATTGACATTAATAATGCCATTTAAATTTATTTAATATTTTTTTTAATTTAAATTATAATCTATGTGGTATTATTTCAACCACTAGATCTTATAATCTAATGGCTAGGATTTGATCTTAATTTATGATTGTTAATTAGTTAGCAACTGATCACTCCCGTTAAAAATCAGTACATCTATTTGATATCGAACTATTTTTGGTTTGGATTGAGAAATACTAGATGCTAGTATTTGATATCCGACTATTTTTAGTTTGGATTGAGAAATACTACGGGATGTTCTATACCTGTTATCAAACATGATAAGTACACTAAAAAACTTAAACTCGTGCAAATCTAATCGAATTGCTTTTTAACAATAGTTATGGTTATGGAAGTGGGAAAAGATGAAAGCTCACAAAATGGCGGAAAATAAGTAAACAAAAAATATAACGGCGATTGGTGATGTAGCGAATGACATCATAATTGATGAAGTTTGACCATTTGCAAAGAATTATGTTGCCGTTATATGCAAGTCATAGAAATTTGCGTTCCCAGCTTTTACGGATGACTCTTCTCCGTTAAATCACACGGCTTCTAGACTATGAGTGGGACCCACAATTGTATAATATTCTTAGTCTTATGTTTATCTTCTACCCTTTTGACCATTCTCAATTCTTGAATATTAATTCCCCTATGCTTTTCAAGATGGTTCGAGAAGCGAAGTATCTAATCCTTCTGCTGATGATACCATGTTTATGTAATATTATGTTGGAATATCAAAATAGCTTAACGCACCCAACACAGATTTGGGTTTGTCAATCAAAATTTCATAAATGTGACAAGATGTGGTCTACCCCTTTTGTCTCACTTGCAAGCTTCATCAAAAGGATAAAATTAATGAAATGCTAGCATACTATTAACATAAATCTTATCTAAGTATACATTGACACCGCTAATTTATCACCCACATTTCGTGCAATTGCTACGACGAAAATCACAGTAATTACTTTTATAAGCAAATCTATATATTAATTCGAATTTATGTGTTATAGATGATTGAATTACTTGACGCATTTACATTTCAGAAGTAGATAGTGAAATTGAGTAGCAATTTTTTCCCTTCGAAATTGACTCAAAGCCAGTAGTTAATTACTATTTGCTTTTAAATTACATTTCAGAATTCATACAAATATGTCAAAGCTTGATATATATATATATATATTTACAGCGGCACTTATTCATCGAAGTGTCACTTTGTTCCATTTACTAATATTTCCATTTTTTTTGGTGAAAAGAAGAGGATGACAAGATTATCCATGTCATGATTTGGTTGTTAGTAAATTGATTTTAAAATGGTGTTTACGTAAAATAAATTACGAGAACCTTAAAAATTAAAAATCCAACAGGCAACAGGCAATAAAACATAATTTAGTTTGTAAAATATTTTTCTTCCAACCAATAGATGAGGATTATTGTGAAACTATTATTAATCTTCTTTAATTTTATAGAAGAACAACCTTAAAAGTCCACCATTTGGCAGCTAGACATAATCATGAATAGAAAATTCAGTGTTGAAGACTAATCTAAGAGTTGAATTCAGATAAATAAATTAAGTTCCATTATATTCAAACAACTTCATTAAAAAATAAAGAGAAGTGTGAAACTGAAACTAGACCCTTCTCTTCTAGTAGTAGTAATAAAGAATATAATGCAGCTGTTTGGATCAAAGATGAGAAGTCTAGAACAAATTAAAGTATAACGAACCAACCATAATTAAGTAATATAATTACTATTCACACAAACTTTTACAACAGGTCTACTACCGTCTCTACATAATACTAATTACATCATTCAATTTCAATCAGAACAATAGGTATTGCAAACAATTTACCTGGACCAGCAAAGTTAATTATGGCTAAACAGAAAAAATATGAAAAGCTTGTTTTTTTTTCATTTCATACTAACCGGTCCAACTGAACAAAAATTACTTATAGATGATGTAAAAAGGGAGACAAAAAAAAGGCCACAGACATTGAACATAATAGGGTTAACTTGAAAATAACAATGAATTATTTAGATCAACATCAATTTTTTAAAGACATAATTGCATGTCCAATTGGAACTACACACTTTTGGTATCAAACCGCAATTTTTTGTTCATGGCTATTACTAGCAATTTAGAATTTTTTTTTTTTTTTTTACCTCAGATCGTACCACAGTTTTTTTTTATCTCACACGTCAATATTCCACTCAAACCTCAAAAATATGTCTCACATTTTATAATATTCTACAATTTCATTATAGTATTTTTTTTTTCTTCTAATTTTTGTCAAATTTTGAATTGCTTTCTGCCGCAGTAATACACATCACTTTGTTTTTGTGATTGATGTAATTGAGATATTGAAATGTCATTTTACATTTTTGATATTCAAATCATAGCTTCATCTTCGTATGAAAATAATTGTAGAATGAAAGTAAGAAAAAGTGATAAACTGACCGTCACTTGGTGAAGAATGTAATAGTACGTTTTTATTACGCTAGCCATTTCATTTAAAATGATCATATTTGTATAATAGGACTAATAATTTTGTACACAACATAAATATGCACACAATCAATGATTTAATGTCAAGCTTTTATTGCGTATGTGTTGGGTCAATCCGATAAATACACGATACTATCGGATTAGGTTTGAGTCGGATTTAAGTAGACTGTTAATAAATAATAGGAGTAGTACTACTAGTATTATTTTAATTAGGTTATCAGTTTTTTTTACTTTTCATTTGTCGCCTCCATATTATTCCTCGCTTTCAGTGCCACGACCTCCACTACCCTGCCGTCGTCGGGTACCTGAATCATTTCGTGTTCGTATAGTTATCATGTCATTATCATGTTATGTTGGGATTGTGTTGTGTCATTCTAAATAGATTGTGTCGCTAACCGGTTCGAGTTGTATGTGGGTAGTTCAGGTATGAATGTACAGTAGCAGTTAGGATGTATGTTCGAAATGAGAATTTCCTTAACAAATAAATGTTTTAATTTGCTCTTAAAAAACTGAATCATTATTAAGTTGATCCAATAAAGATCTAACCTTGCTACTAAAAATACCATTGGCCTAAGAGATTTGGTTTGAAATAATGGGGTGTGGTCATTTAATCCATTGTTAGAGTATCTTCAATCTTTTACATCAAACACAATCTTATTTTAATGTAAATGTTATATTAAATAGTAATTTTACTTTAACCATTTATACTAATATTTAAAAGAATATTCTCTATTTTTTTTACTCACAAAATTTGAAAAAGTGATTTGAATTTTTTTAGTATAAACTTAAAGATAGATGTATATTTTACTTTAAAATCAAAATGAAACTTTGAGTATTACTGAGATTAATTGTCTACTCTATTTTAAGGTTAAATGTATTATTGAAGATGGTCTTAGGACTATGAGTGATCTTAATATGTGTGTAAGAAAAGTTTACTTGCATAGATATTAGAGTTTATTATACTATTAATAATACTCCGAATTAAATCTGTTAGCTAGGGCTCAAGCTCAACTGCTAACTTAAATCAAAATCTGAACCTTTAATTATTTCATTATTTAAGAGTATAGTATAAAAAAATAATTATTGTGTATCTTTTCTATTAAAAATTAGGAAAAGTATTTGAAAAAGTATTATACATTCTCTAAGAGTATCTCAAAGGGGAGAGGTAAATGAAGAAGTAAACTAATATAACTACCATATTTACTTTTTCTTCATGAAAAATCATTCTCCAAGGAGAGAGGTATTTGAGAAATGAGAAGGTATAAAACCTTTTCCCATTTTGAAGAAGTATCTTTACCTCTCCATCAATGGAGAGGTAAAATCATATAACCACCATATTCACCTTCTTTTCATAAAAAATCATTCTCCAAGGGGAAAGATGTTCGAGAAGGTATTACACTTTATGTTATTTTAATGATTTTGTACTATTATTTTATTTTTTTTAAATGATATATCTTTCTATATACCTTTTATCCGGAGGTGATTGATTTCTAGAAAGGTATATTGCACTTTTTGGGAATGTATAAACATGATATACCCTTCTCATTTACCTTCTCCCTTTGGAGTTGCTCTAACCATAAAAAGATATCTTTACTTCTTATTTATACAAAATGTAAAATGTAAATCATTTTAGTTTGACCCTTTTAAATTTACCCTTTTTCTTTTAAACATCTCTATTTTTTAAGAAAAATATATTTATATTTTGAAAAATTAAATAAGGATTGTACATTCTCAATTCACCTATTTCACGTGCAGATGCTCTTACAGTCTCAAGACTTTAATATAATGTCTCATAGTCGTGGCGGCCAATGTTCAATACCTATTTATGCGTATGTATTTATTTGCTCAATACAATAGAAAATAATACTCAACCCGTTCTATGGTAGAGTTATTTAATTATTTTGTTACATTTTATAGTAATAAAATTATTTTTATTTTTTTTTAAGTAAAAATCAACATATATCTTTTCAGTTACTTTATAATCTTTTACTTTAGTCTCTGTTTATTTTTCTATCTTTTTAATTTTTATAGTTATTTTTTATTTATTTAATTCAATTAACACAATTTTCATCTTTCTATCTTTTTCATTTCCTACTTTATTCTTTATTACTTAATTCACTTAACATAATTTTTTAAAAATCGTACACTAAATAGAAACGTTTCCACCACTGCTCAAGAGAAGGAGTAATACTAAGAGCATCCACTATAGGAGCGGCGCGCCGGCCGCCCCGATCGCGGCTTAGCCGCGGCGGTCTACTGCGGAGGACGCGTCCGCCCCGGAGGCGGACGAATTTGGTGGGGCGGAAGGGCATTCGCCTCGAATGCGGCGTGGACGAGCCGGAGGAGAGAGAAGCCCCGCGGCGGTCGCCGTTTTTCATTTTATTTTTTTTAAATTTCGATTTTTTAATTATTTTTTTTACTTCTTTTAATAAATAACCCACCCATTTGTTTTTCACTCCACACCCATTTTCACTCCACCTCCAATTTCACTCAACAGAATTTACCAAATGCACGGGAAAGACGAAGATTCACCCATTATTTTTAGTCCGATAATTTTAATTCTAATTGAATCAAAATATACAAAGAATAAAAATAAAGTGAAATGTGACTAACAAAAGTGTCCACTGTTGCTGCGGAATTTTTTTTTTTGTAGCTGTGAACAAATAAAAAGTAGCTATGAACAAAAAAGAAAAAATGTCCACTAAAAAGTGTCGGCGTACAGTGGATGCTCCAATGACTATAAACAAAAACATCACACCATCCACAATTCTACATGGATCAGAGTCAAGAATACTCAAATATTTTATTACCGAATTATTTGGCCGCTGCTCTGTCATATCACAACGTTGCTCAGCAATTCATTGGAAAAAATGCAGTCAAAACAATCATCTCTAAAATATTATTGAAAACAAATTGATATCAAATAATCATCTCTAAAATAATATTGAAAACAAATTGATTTCCGTTTAATCTAACGACTAGATGACGTCGTTGATGGCGGCCGTTTAGATACTGTTAATGTTGTGTTAGTCCATTATCTCTCATCGATTCTTGTCTTCTTCCTCAGTTAAAATTCAACTCTAATTTTTAATTGCATTTGCAGTTGAATTTTCGCAAACGCATACTACTTTTTCCATCCACTTTACAGGTAGACTCCGCGTTTCTATATAAGAGGCTCATTGGCTGCTTCTCTTCTTGCGCTGCTGTGAGATAATTTGATTTCCACACGATTTGTTTGCTTGGAAGCTACGGTATTTGATTCGTGAATTCGATTTTGCTATTTGTGGAGCGAAAAACAAGGTTTTTTAAATTTGTTTGAAATGGAGAGAACGAGAGTGGTGGTTGTCGGCGGCGGAGTTGCCGGCTGTGTGATGGCGAAGGGCCTTCAGGATCAGTGCGATGTCCATCTTATTGATCCGTAAGTTCTACCTCAACTTCATGTTGTTTCATTCAATTTTGCTTAATTTCATTTTGATTTTGCTTTGTGTGTTTTATCATTTTGATTGTTGACCTTGAGGTTTTAAAAGGTTATGATTATGGAAAATATGTTTCATTTGTTGATATATCATGTTATTTTTATTAAGTTGTGAGTGTGGATTAGGAATGGAGTAGGGAAAGTGGTGTAGGAGATCCGCTCCGGTTTGAATATGATGGAGAGGAATCAAAATAGTTACATATTCATGAAATAAAAGTATCTCTGTTTGACAAATTTTTGAGTGATATTTAGCTGAATAAGGGAATTTAGTTTCAGCTGTCTTCTCACTTGTGAAGGATTTGCAGTAAGACTAGATATTATCACAGCAAAAACATTGTTTGTTACTACTTTGTTTAAAACTTTGGTGATACGAATCCTATATCGGTTCCACATGAAAGTGGAATAGCATATAAGTGGGAGCCAACCCTTTGCCTTTGACCATGGTTTTGGGTTATCTGGATGGCTTATGGAAAGGGGCTACCTGGAGGTGTGACCAAAGGGGTGTTAGGGCTCCCTAGCTTATATGCTTATCATTGGTGAAAGTATGAAACACAAGCATGTCTAATTTTGAAACTCAGTGAGAATTTAATTCTTAAGCATGGCTGAGACTTAATATTTACCCCAAACAGAAAATGGACAAGTTAGATGGTCATTTATTGTACCTATGTTTAGTTTGAGGAGGGTCTAACATATCTTACTAGAAGGAACATAAATATATAAATTTTAGGATGACTCGCATCAAAAGTTCCTCTTATGATGCAGATCTATCAACAAACTGGATAGTTGGTGTCGGATTATAGATGGCGCCATCTGTAGTTTCTTAGAATGTTTTGCTTTATTCTACTGAAAGTTTGATTTTTGAATCAACATACTTCTGTTTTTGGTTTATTTGATTGCTAAAACTTATTTCAGGAAGGAATATTTTGAGATTGCTTGGGCAGAAATGAGAGCCACTGTTGAGCCATCTTTTGCAGAAAGAACAGTGATTAATCATTCAGAGTACCTTTCCCAGGCTCATATTATTACATCTGCTGCAACTAACATCACAGAACGTGAAGTTACAACTGCAGACGGCCGTTGCGTTGGGTTCGATTATCTTGTCATTGCCACTGGTCATGCAGGTGGTCCTGAATTTACAAGATCCGAGAAGCTCCATAAGTACCAAGGAGGTAAAAAAAGTAGTTTAACTCGACAATAGAGTTAGGACCTTCGTATTTGTACTAGGATGCATTCTGCACTACTCTTAGGCTTTAGATGTGATTTCTTTATTTTGTTACTCTCTGTTGTCTGGGTAGGTCTTCATTGAATACTCTCATCTGTCCGTGACATGCCATCTTTTCCTATGTTAATATTGTCTTTAGCAATTTGCATGTTCGAATGATATTATACAGTTCTGACTGTCAACTATCATGATATTAAAGGATTCCAGTATCTCCAAATAGCTCTATGTTGTGTGAGCTACCTTTCATATTTGCATGCTTGGACCGTGTTTATTGTCTTATGATAAATGTCAGATGTGTTTGTCTTGTAAAGTATTTGAGGTGTGATTCCCTTGGTGGAATCTGAATTCACTGAAAACTTTTCACTTTAAAGAATGCTATATAAGTAAAACAAGTATAAATGCTGCTGGGTTATACGAAGCTCTGAACTAATCTTATTTCTCTGCAGAACATGACAAGATAAAGGCAGCAAAATCAGTTTTGGTCGTTGGAGGCGGACCAAGTGGTGTAGAACTAGCATCTGAGATCATTTTTGCCTATCCCGACAAAAAGGTAACTTTGGTGCACAAAGGGCCGAGGTTGCTGGAGTTCGTTGGAGAAAAGGCTGGAAAAAAGGCACTGAATTGGCTCATTTCAAAGAAGGTGGAAGTCATCTTGGGTCAATCTGTCGACTTGGAGTCTGGATCAAATGGTGTTTATCATACATCAGGTGGAGAAACAATCCATGCTGATTGTCATTACCTTTGCATCGGAAAGCCACTTGCTTCGTCGTGGCTGAGGGAGACTTGTGTGAGAGATAGCTTAGATGTTCATGGAAGGCTAATGGTCGACAACAAGTTCAGGGTTAAGGGTCACAATAACATTTTTGCTATTGGAGATATCACCGATGTTCCTGTAAGTCCATCTTCTTCCTTGCATCTCTTTCGATCCTAGGATCAAGAACATCAAAATATTAGATTGCACTATTTGACTGAGAAAATAGTGAAGGATCTAAATGTAGCAATGGACTTGCCGACTTGCACAGTTGCACTCAATCATTTAGCAATCCTTTAAATGATGAACGGCTGGCTTGATTAATATACTGATTTATGCTAATCATGTAAAATATAGGAACTCAAGCAAGGATACTTAGCTCAGGGGCATGCTGCAGTTGTTGCTAAGAACGTGAAGCTGCTCATGAAGGGGCAAAGCGAGAGCAAGCTAGCCACGTACAAGCCAGCTTCAGCATTTGCGCTGGTTTCACTCGGTAAAAAGGAGGGAGTGGCACAGATGATGTGCTTAACTTTGAGCGGGCGCATTCCTGGCATGATAAAATCTGGGGATTTGTTCGTTGGGATGGCCCGGAAGAATCTTGGCTTGAAATCGAATTAGGGTGGAATGAGTTGGGGAGAGTTGTGAGTTATGGTTCATAAATATGAAATTCTTCAAAATCATTTTTGTGTTGTTTCTGTCTTCATATATGCTGTTTGAGTCTATATTTGATGTATTCCATTCAATGTAAGGTGTGTTTGCGTTCTGTTTTTAGCGTCTTTGATTGAGTGATTATCACGTGGTTATGTGATGTAAGTTACTATACAAAAATACAAATTTTGCATTTATATTGGTATTTTGTCTAAATTTAAATTGCGGTATAAAGATGATATTAAACGGCACTCCTATTCGCAGATGGAGGGAGTACTATTTTAGTAAAATAATGTTGTATTTTAGTCTAATGGTATGTGTTGCGTTTTATATTGTGGAGGTGTGAGGACCCTAATACACCTTATAGGATTGTATGCACATGATCAACACAGATTTAATCTTAAACGCAGAACACAGAACCACATGAAAATAGTTTATTGTAGGAGACCATTAAGGTCATTGTTACTTTATTATTAGTTTAATATGGTATTCTGAATCTTAAAATGACCTAGTTCATTTTTAGATTATTTAGTTCATTTCAAAATTCGAAATTCCTATAATGAATTAAAAATGGTCTAATTATAATTTTATATTCTCTTATAACGGCCTGCATTATTTGGTATTGTGTTCAACATTTAAAAGGTGTTCTGCTTTTAGCACGAACACCTTTGACGGAAAAAATAAGACAATAATAATTTCGTTATCATAATCTCTTTTTGCCATTTTTGAAACGTGATTTGTTTCTAAACTTATGATGGGGCATGTTTAGATTATTTTGTTGCGCATCAAATGCCATAGCATACTACTCCCTCTGTCTCATAAAAGATGTTTTATTTTTCTTTTTAGTTTGTCCCATTAGAGATGTCACATTTCAAATTTTAGAAAAAGTTTCTTCTCACGACAATATAAATATTATATTTTCTCTCTCCACTTAACATACAAAATAAAACTTCCTAAAATTTCGTACCATCTCACAGGTGCGACATCTTTTGTAGGACGGAGGGAGTATAAGTATTTACGAAGGGCTAAATTCAAGCAGAGTTAAATAAGAAGAGTATCTTTTTAGAACACTTTCTTAGGAAATCTGTCACATTTTATTCCTTTGACAGTTCCGAGGATTCTACTTTATCGGTAGTTAGAATTGAGACGGGCGGCGCCGCCCAAACACTCCGCTGTGGTAGGTGGTGACAGTTGCCGTTGCCGCCATTTTTGTCAGGCTGAACTGGAGTAACGGACCGGACTTATAATTTCGGTTTAAAAGAGCTTCTGCATACACTCAAAAGCCTCATAATCTGAGCCCATTAACAAAAAGCGGCCCAATTAAATGAGTAGTTATATAATCCAACGTGTCCTTTCCTAAATTAATTAAATAAATAAATTTATCTTCTTTTTTAAATAATGTTTGACACGTAAATCTGAAAATAATTAACCTTATAAATATGAGTTCCCTTTAATTTTATATTATAATGTGCTTCGATTATTCATAACTCAATTCCTTGCCAATTACTACTTCCTCCATCCAGTGGACAGCATAAGTTTTTGTACAAACTTGACTAAGTAGGATAAAAAAAATGATTGAATTAATTTCAAACGAGTTTTTGGAAAAGAAATCTTCTACATTGTAAGCTAACAAATGCTACTATACAGGCGAATGCTCTTCTCCACACACACATACACACAACACATAATAGTTTATCTTTAAGATATGGGAGTCATTGGTTCTGGAGTGGATGCTGAAACTCTTCCTCTAAGGACTAAGAGACTCCTCTGATATGGTACTACCATCTTTCTTCTGATAAAAAGCTCTAGCTAGATCATGAATCTTGAGCTTGGTAGAAGCAGCAGAGTTCAACATACACCGATTCTCGTACACGAATTTCGACACAAATATAGCTAGAGCCAAGGATGATGAGAGACCAGCTACTAGAAAGAGGCCTTTGAAACTATCTGCACTGAGGCTTTTGGTGTTCACTGTTGCTCCATCACTGCCTCTGCACCTTCCTTCTTTAAACCATTTTCTTGAAATCCTCTCCATTTCCTCATCCTCTTTCAGCCTCAGGATCGCCCTTGAAACATCAGCAACTAGTGGCGAGCCCTTCGGAAATGCCTGAGAAAGAGGACATGCCTTTGAATATTGATTGGACGCGTTGAAGCCTTGAAGGATATAAATATATATATACGACTTACAAATCCGAAACCAGAAGTCTGGTATATTGGGCCAATCATAGTATACTTCCTGCAATATTTGGAAAGAAACATCCTAATGTAAGGGAGCTCATCAACAATGGCAGCCACTCCTCCATTCCTGCTACCTTTGGAGAGGGCGACGTCGTATTCTTTCAGTGTTCTGTAGCTTCTGAACTTGGAGGTATCGAAATTCATGTTTCTCAATAGTCCGGTGACAAAGGAGCCATACTGGTACCCGATGTAGTCACCCTCCTCGATCAGATCGTGGATGTCGGTGATGGTAGGCTGAAGCTGCTGCACAGTTAGCATTGATGTCAAGCTTGCTGTGTAACTCGAGCTCAGAACCAGCACCACAAACATCCATATAATCACCACAAATCTTGTTAAATTGCCAACAATTCTCTCCCCTGTGACAGTCAGTCACTTCATATTTACACAAACAGAGCTCAATTGATAATGAGATTGAATTAAATATGCGGCTTTCTGTGTGCAAAAACAATGGTTGAGAAGGCGAACCAGAAGACAGTTCCAACTTGTTGAAGAGGAGGACCTTGGAATTCCTCGTTCACGCGATGCTCAAGAGCCCACACAACGAATCCAGTGAAGAAAAAGCATGCTCCGGCTGCTAGCCACAGCCCCGTCGTGAGAGGTTTCATGAAAATCCAAGCGTTCCTGCTGTCGTTGTCCTTGATTGGGACGATGACAGCAACGCCAGATTCTGTGTAGGGGAAGCTGAAATCGAGTAGTTCCGATCTGTTTGCTGTGATGGTGATATCTCCGACCACTATATCGTACTTCTGTTTCAGACATTGGTTAGTGCTTACCAAACAATCTAAAAGACTATGATGAAGATAGAAAATATAAACCTCAGAAATGGCTTCCAAATTAGATTTCAGGTTAGAAATGTCACTATAATCTCCATCTTTCTGGTGATCAACATATTCAATGGGGAAAAACTCATATGGTATAGCATATGGTAGCAATTCCATCACTTGTTTGAAAACATCAATGCAAAAGCCAGTTGCTTCAACAATATTTGTTTCTGAATTCCTCTCTGTTTTGGTAAACTCAGAGAATCCACCACTCCTCACAGTAACTCCAACTTTCAACCTTGTTCCATTTTTCGGAACCTCCGTGCCTTTGGGCACAGCGACTGTCCCTCCTGGCCATAGCACGACCCCAAGGGCATCTTTTTTGGTCGAGTAAACTGCATTCGAATCATCTGTGATCAGCTTCTGTGAAATGCCGTAGCTTTCGGTCCAGAATCCAACTCTATTTGCTCCTGAACCAACAACATTCACTATCTCAAAGGCAGATGCCTTCAACTGCCCGTTGCTTAGATTGAAATTGCCACTCAACCCTCTGAACTCATAGTTTCTGATCATATGAACAAAAGATGGATCACTATTTGAAGTTCCTATTGCTTCCAAATCTGTCAAATTCCATCTCTGCATAAGTTTCTTGAACCGTGGGGATGCTACTCCAACACGTTCGAATGCATCAGCTAACGCTGTTGTGATATCATAAGCCCACAGCCCAAAAACATTAACTTCTGTTCTGTCCATCTCCGGATTCTCCTCATGGAACCTCCTTCTCCATCTCTTAGTGAAGCGGCTAAGTTCACGAGATCTAGGAATGTAAGGCCTCACGCCAACTATGCCTTGCATTGCCTCAATGGTTTCTGAATCAACAGAATCCAAACCAGTTATAATCCAAGCATACCCCTTGGCCAGCATCCCGGCTTCTTCAACCATTTGGAAGAACCGGGATGCAAGATTTGATAGCATAACCACGATGAACACCTTTGTTTGTAGGGTCTTCAATTGCTGTAGTTGTTGAAGAAGCTGATGATGTTTGGCAGGAGTTACAGCACTTAGTTTTGACAGTAAAACATTGTGGTTTAACATTTCTTCAGCCAAAACTGGTACTAATCCACTCCCATAATTGCTGTCTTCATAAACTAATGTGACTTCCTTCCAACCAAAGGCCTTCACAATTGCTGCAGTTGCTTTGGCCTGGGAGGACGAACGCCACGCTGATCTAATAAAGTACTGCGATTCTTTAGATGACAGGATCGGGCTCATTGGTGGAGATATTACTGGAACTCTCACTTTGTCGCCTATATCTATCACAAAGTCTGCTTGAACGGATCTCTGAGGCCCAAGTATGGCCATTACTTGAGTATTCTTGAGTAGTTCTATGGCTGCAAGAAAGGTCTAATGAGGAAAAATATAGCAGAGAGTGAAATAGTATGGATGAGAATAAGATTTTTTACCAGCAGAAGCTGCAGCAAATGCATCAGTGCCGGAGTCCCTGAAATGAGGCACAATCATGGCGGTGTGGTCACGGTTGGAGTAGAAATCTTCGATTGCCATAGAGATGCAAGACCTGCATATCTTTCCAAGAGTAGTGTGAAGATCAAGAATGGCACCTATATCAGCCTTTACAGCTGTTGCATTTCGACAGTTCAACTGAACAACGCAAAAGCTCATGAAGATAAGCGTAAAAATGCAACAGAATCTTGGTATCTCCATGAGCATGTACACTACACAACAGTTGAAAGAATAGACAACTGTTGCATAGAAGAAATGATAGAATAAAGCAAATTTCAAACATCTCTCAGTATGTGGACTAAGAAACCTGCTGTTCTAATGCAGCTTATTAAATATTTACCTTGACTTCAAGAAAAACCTGTTCAAATATATTGAATGTTGACAAAAATGCATAACCAATTAGTGTGGCCCATGTTTCAAGAAAGATAATTATATTCTTAACAGAAGCGACTGCAAGCTTATGGTCTTCCCTACGGCATTACATAGGAGAGAGAGAGAGGTGGAAATGATGTGACAACAATATTCTATCTGCAAGTCAATGGAAACAACATAATTGAGTAGAATTTTCATTTGTGCTACATCTGCATTTTTGACAATTTAACCAAACAATGCAAAAGCTCTTCAAGATAAGCATATAAAATTAACAGGAAGGATACAGCAATTGCTGAGTTTAAATATTTAGTTTGATCTTATTAAATTGAAGTAGTTTTACCAAAACGAACTCAACAACAGAAACTCCATACCTATGAATTATCCTCAGGAATTTTTGATTCAATTATTGAGAGCTGAACAAAACCTCTAGCAAGATCACAAAACCAGAAGCCTTGTGTTCAGATCAATCATGGTAGGAGGCCAACATATTAGCCCTTCTTCATCACACCACTCAAAAGCCTGAAATTGAGTTCATAATCTGAGCCCAATTAACATAAAAGCAGCCCAATTTATTGACACATAATTTTAGTTTTTTTAACAGAATCTATGCATGAACCTCTTGCACTCCAAATTAACAATTTGGTGTTGAAAAATTATAAGTACCCCTTTTAAATATAATGAATAAAGATAAATATAATTTCCCCTTTTATTTTATATTGTAATGTGCTTCCATTTAATAAAGTGTCTAGAGGTGTAGTATTGTTATTGCAATGAATCGTGTACTGGGGGAGTCCAGTTTGATAATATTCTCGAGAGGTGTTCAAGAAAGATTTTATTATTTAGAAACCTAGCCAGTTGGAATTTATTCCATAATAATAAATAAAGATTTTGAACTAGACAACTCTTGGAAAAAGATATTAATTAATTTAAATCAAATAGCAAATTTAAATTAATTAATGGATATTTATATCTTAAACATGAGAAATAATAAATTAAAGAGGTAAATCCCGGATTACTCGTAATTTGGGATTGGACGGGCAGTCAATATTATTATACTATAGTGGATGATAATAATATTCTGTTTGGACTTGTACTAAATTGGGGCTTAATTTAATTAGTAAAAGACCAACAGGTTAGGCCCAAGTCCAACCTCCATGGATTCCTAATCTGGCTCATCATAACTCTATATAAAAGGAGATTAACAGTTTTTTAACTCATTAATTTCGTTCCCCTCCTCTGTGAGTGGACGGTTTCTTCAGTTCTTCACAGAACTGAAGTTCTGTATTCTTTCTAATAAAGTCATTTTTGATTTTGACAAGCTTTGCCCACCCAAAGGTCATTATCTGAGTTCGGGATACAGATTAGAAGGTTCGTGGTTGAGTATGAAGAACATCACTAGGAGAAGGCGCAAAATCGTCGATTCTTCGGAGAATCTGTTCGGTAATCCTAAACCGTAGAATATCATGAATTAGGGTTTTAATTCCTTAAGCATGATTTATGTGCATTTTTCTATTCAATTTATTGTTTAACATGTGAGTAATTGATCCCATAATCGATCAAATAAATCTGTATGCATGATTTATTTATTTATAGATGACTTCCGTTGTGCAAGGGGCACCATACCCCATTCCCAGTAGTCTCATCAAATTCTTTATTCTTCTTATTATATTGCATGTATAATTGAAAATAAAATGTCCATTTTTTTATTTACTACTCCATCCGTCCCATAATAGATGACATAGTTGGAGAATGACCCCCGATTTTAGGAGATCTTATTTTGCGTGTTATGTGGAGAGAGAAAATAGTATATTTATATTAATGTGAGGGAGAATTTTTTCAAAAAAATAAAATGGAACATCTTTTGTGAGACAATCTAAAAAGGAAAGTATGTTATAGGAGGAAGAGAGTATCATTTTATAAATCAAATGTAATTTTTTAATATGGAGTTTTGAGAATTTTTATTAAGAAAAGTTGACTTAGAAAGGCAAAATGTTCTTGGAATATCTCGTGAAAATATTTTATTTAGAATATTTAGTGATTATCTTAAGATAAAAAAATTTTAAGAAAAAAAGTTTTTAGCAATAATTATTAGAACATTCACAATAGGGAGAGTCTTCTCGAAAGCCTTCCCAAAAATTCACAACCCTCTAACAACCCTCTGTCAGAGTACTCCCAACTTCCCTCCAATTTAATTATATCTAGAGAGAGAGTTTATAATCGAAATAATAAGAGATGTGAATAAAATGAAGTGCAATAAGTTGTATATATGGAGTTGAAATAAAAAAAACAAAAAGAAAAACAAAAGTCAAGATTGACTATCGAGCGCCCTCCGGCCATGCCCTTCCCTACGGCGTGTCGCCTTCGTAGGCGCTGGTGGGGGCGCCGTCCGCACAGGATGCGGGACGACGCCCCTATTGTGATCGCTCTTAAACCACGAGTTTGATTAGGCTGTCGCTAGTCCCACTTGATTTGAAATAGCACTATAAAATGGGCTAATATGCCTAATTAAAAAAAAAAACTCAAATGCCAGTCATCACTAACCTATCACCTCCTCGCCTCTATAACTGAAACGTCGATTTGCTCTGCGCGAGGACGACCGCTGATTGGGTGATAAGAGTTTAATCTCTTATCAAGTAGGAAGATATGAAAAAGTTAGAAAAGTAAATATAGATAAGGGCTAATAGCCTTAAAAATTATGAACTTTCACAAAAGTTTGGTTTTTCCCGTGAACTATAAATGTTGCGTTAAAAGTCAAGAACTTTATCGGGTTGTGTAAATTTCCTGGAAGACCCGACCCGGTATATTTTCGGCCGAAACTTATCCTACATGGCTGCCGGAGTTGTGACATGGGATATCGTCTGTCAATACACAAAACGACGTCGTTTTTACACGCACAAAACGACGTCGTTTTGTGCAGTTTCTGTTAAAAATTTAAATAATCAATTAGGGTTATATGATTCTTCTTCAATTCCTTCCTCCCATCACGAAGTCCAATCTGCAATTTCTCCCTCTCGTCCTCCTTCTCCAGCTGCAATTCCTCCATCCCGTCGCAATTCATCCTCTTCCATCTGCAATTCCTTCATCCCGTCGCGATTTCGTCTTCAATCAAATACAAGGTTAGATTTAATCGATTGTTAGATGTAGGGTTCGAAATCGATTGTTAGATGTAGGGTTCGATTTCGATTGTTAGATGTAGGATTTTCGAATTTAGGGTAGGGTTCGATTTCGATTCAATCGAACTCGAATTGACATGAACTTTATTGTTTGTTAACTTTGGATTGTAAACTGATTCAATTTTTGCAAGGCCTCGATTCAAGAACTCGAATTGACATTAACTTTCGATTTGTGCTTCACAATTGGCAGCTTTCAATTAGGGTTCAAAAATAAATCGATTAATAGAATCGCATGGGAGCACTTGAGCACTGGTTTCAATAATATACATGAGAGGGATTTGTGCTTTTGATTTCAAGAACTCGATTTCGATTGTTGAGCACAGATTTGAGTTGAGCGCAGATATGTTGAGCACAATTAGTATTCATTTTGCAGATTTGTTGATTTGATTGAGTTTGCATTAATTTTCAAAAACAAGTCGAACAAATTGAATTTAGGCATGAATTGAACACGTATTGTTGATTCGATTTTCAGTTGCAAGTTGAATTATTTTTCATTTGAGTTGAAATGCTTTCATTGGCCATAAGTTTGTAGATTTGTTGAGTCTCTTTGAGCATAGATTTGATTTGATTTTCAACAACTTAGTTTGAGCATAAATTTGATTTGATTTAGGATGTCCACATCGTCGTGTAATATGAGCCACGGGAGTTGGCCAAGGCCCGAAGTCGTGGTTCGTAATCACGGAATTGAAGCTGAAGTTGTAACATCGAGGACGAATGCCAATCCTGGGCAACGTTTCTATCGGTGCCATATTTGGAAGGAAGATGACTGCAAGTTCTTCCGCTGGATTGATCCATCTTTGTCACCCAATCAAGAGAACTATATGCAAAAAATGAAGATGGAGCAGGTCAACATGCAAAAAGCATTGCAAGCGAGAGTTGCTATGCTAAATACGCTACATGAGAAAGTTCGTTCGAAAGAAGTTGAACTTGAATCACTTCAAATTGTGGCTAAAAATTTGCGTCGACAAAACCGGAACTTGAAGTATGTCGTTTTGTGTTTATGTGCCGTGGTCTGGCTTCTAATCTAGATTCTAAGAGACCAAATTATGCAATAGTGTAATATTACTCAATGTCAAATGTCAAGAAAACATCCCAAATATCTCCAAAAGTCAAGAATACATCCTAAATATTACTAAATCTCAAAAGTCAAGAACACATCATAAACAAATAACATCTTCAGGTTGCACTCTGTTGAGTAGATCCAATTCCAGTTGTATCTGCTCTAGTCGGTCCTGCTCCAACCCTGGGTCCAACCCTCCCTCTTCTTCCACTCCATCTTCCCCTACCTCCACCTCGAACCGTGGTGGCGCCACTATGTGACGTCGATTCTTATGGCGTATTGCGAGACCTTCCCTTTTTTGCCTGACAAAAATTGAATCAGTTTACAATGTGTTAGACCAAGACACAAATTAATGTATTAAAGTCAAACTAAAATCGACCTTTGGTTTCTCTGGCAAATGAACAGTCTCATTCTTGCATGTCCTAGTGTTGTGGCCTTCTGTTTTGGCAAGTCATCACACATATCTTCCATAGCTTGTTTGGTCTGGTTGGATCCTTCTCAAATGGGTCCCTCCTCCTAACTTTCTTAGGTCTACCAGGCATCTTTCTCATATGTAGAGGTGTGACTGGAAAACCATAATTTCTCCCCATTCAAAGCTGGTAGGCCATACCCGTATGCCACCTTTAATATGAATGTTAAGGATTCAAGACACATATGTTTGCCCAGGACTTGCTCTTGTAAATATTTTAACAACCCAAACAAATCCAACAAGAAATGAAACAATAAAATTGGTGGAAAAGGAAGAGGATGAAGGTGTTATGATTTGGATAGATGCTTGGAACCTATGGACCTTCTACAAAACAATAAAGACAACCCAAGGCAACTTTCACCAAAGCAAAAATCTAATGACTCCATAAAACTAGCAACAAAAGAACTATAATTGCATACCTTAACATTTAATCTAAGCCCGACAATAGATTAAGTGCAACCACAAGGGATTTTGATAAATCTTCAAAGATGAAGAAGGATGCTCAATGTTGAGACTGTGTTTGATTACAAATGAGTTCAACGCTTGCCAAGAACAAACCCTAGTGTACTATTTATACTAGAAGTGAAAAGGGAGCAAAATAAAACAAGTCTTGGTCAAAAAGTCACATCTCAGACAAAACACCCGACCGGGTGTTTTCCACGGCTCATTTTGCCCGCCCGCGTTAAGTTTCTGGACAAAAATCGGATTTTCGACTAAAATGCCTGACCAGGTGTTTTCGGGGTGGCAAAAAACTCGCCCGCGTGTTTCTTTCTGCATTGCGCGACTTTCTTAAAACGATCATAACTTCCTCATCCGGACTCCGATTGAGACATGCAAGATACTCACGCGAAGATCCTTCGACATGAAGACAATGGTGGTCTGATGAGAGAATTTGAACTTTATCTTCATAGTGAAATTCCAGTTTGAATCAGACCTCTGAATTCAGCTTGGCTCCTTGTCATGTCTTCAACCCTCTTCTCGGACCCCAATCAACCCATGGTCTTCGATATCGTTGTATTCTGTGGTGAATATCCGGATTCACATCATCCTCCTTCTTGTGAAATGATTTTTCGTCAAATCTTGTTCTTCGATTCTTCTTTAGGACACCCGGATTCACATCATCCCCTCCTTCTTTTGAAGGATTTGTCCTCAAATCCCGATCAGGTACACTTGAACCTTGGGCAATGAGTGATTCATCTTGACATTGTACCCATGAGCTTATTACCGGTAAGAAGTTATTCGGTGCCTCCTCAACTCAGGGTTCACATTCAAAACCTTCCAATTTCTGCATCACTAGGTCACCAAAGGTGAAAGACAAGTCGAAATAGTTAGTGAAATAAGTGTCGCTCTTCTCACCAAGGGGAAAAATGATAGGGTGATTGAGAGCCCTCCCATGGGTGATCTTAGAATCTAACAAACAACCTTTTTTTCTCACATGCTTGTGGTTTTTCTCTCTTGAAAGCGTTGATTCACACTCACCCCCACCACTCTCTCTTGGCTTTTGCGTCTTTGCCTTTTCTCACACTCTATTGGCTTTTGAAGCATGCTCTCACTCTCTAGCTTTTCCTCTTTCTCTCGATTCTCCCTCAAGTGCTTGTTTCCATTAGCAACCTCATGTAGCTTTGGTTCGGTGTTCAAGATTTGAAGGGCATTCAATGGCTCACATTCGTCCTCGGCTTCCACTATGCTAGACACGCCATCATTGAAAGTTGGGCGTGCGTCTTCTTCATGTATGACCGTGGACTCTTTTTCATCCTCACATTTCTCTTCATCAGCATTGGCAACAAAATCCACCCTATGTCTGACACGCTCTTTAACAATGTGGTTAACACTGTCACACTCATTATCGAGTTAAGTTGTTTTGTTCAGTCATTGACATGCAAGCTCAAGAGTTGAATCACCGTTTTAATGAAGTCAACACAAATTTACTTCTGTGTATGACATGTTTGGATCCTAGAGACTCATTTTCTGCATTTGATTTAGAGAAGTTGCTCCGCCTTGCCAAGTATTATCCACTTAAATATTCTGAAGTTACTTTGTATGAGCTTGAAAGTCAGCTTGATAACTTTATTTTTGATGTTAGCACATATGAAAGGTTTTCAAAAGTATCGGAAATTGCAGGTCTTGCTCAGAATATGGTTTCTACAAGGAAACATGAGAATTTTCCGTTGGTTTATTTGTTAATTAAATTGTCATTGCTCTTACCCGTTACAACTGCTTCAGTTGGAAGAGCTTTTTCAGCAATGAAACTCGTTAAGGCTTCTCTATGGAATCATATGGGAGACCAACTATTGAATGATTGCTTAGTTCCTTATATTGAGAATGATGTGTTTGTTACTGTAACTGATGAAGCTATTATGCAGTGGTTTCAGAAGATGAAAAGTAGAAGAGGAATGTTATAGTATCATTGTACGGAACTATATGTTTACAACATTATATTTATATTATGTAATATTATTTATGTTTCATTTTATTATTTGAATTTTTTATTTGGACCCTCCAACCGTAAAATCTTGGCTTCGTCTCTGCATCAAAGCATTGTGTTGGCATGAGGAATGCCTTGCTGAATCTGCTCGGGTTCTTGTCCATTCAATATGCAAAAGCTTGCCCATCTTCCTTCTCTAACTCCCGGCATGCCAATTCATACTCCTGCATGTAGGTACTTCTAACCAACTTCCAAAAAAGCTGCTTCAATTTAGGACCTTTGTGATTTTTTTTCTAATTGGTATAGATGTGTCTTGCACAATTTCTATGCTCAGCCAATAGGATAAACTCCTTTACTGCATTCTGAAGCCCCTACAATCGTAAATATGTGTGTAAGTTGTAAGCTAAGTGTTCAACGAATGAAAAAGTAAAATGTCAATTAAGATTATACCTTTTGCTGATCACTTATGATAGTAATCTCAACTCTTTCACTCAAGTTCAGCTCTTCCACTAGAATGTTAATGAACCAAGTCCAGCAAACCTCGTTCTCAACTTCAACCACTGCCCAAGCAATATGATACATTTGATTGTTCCCTCCAGTTCCCACTGCCGATAACAATATGCCAGCCAGGTATGTCTTCAGGAATGCCCCATTCAATCCAATCACCATTCTACATCCCTCCTTAATATCGTTTCTCAAACCACTAAATCCAATGTACATTGCCTTGAATATAACACCTACATCGACATGTAGTTCAAACCTACCTTCTTTGTCAGCTCTACTCAATTCAAGTACATACCTCCTCAGCTTGGCATAATTATCTTCCACAGTTCCCCTCAACAGATCAATAGTTTTTCTCCTTAAATAGAATAACTTCCACCTAGAGGCCTCAACAGCATACCTCTGCATTAAATCTTTACTTAGATCTTTACAAGTCATATTTGATTTAAGCTTAAAGACTTTTAAGTATTTCCTAGCAATCCAGTTGGATGAAGCAATTTTATTCCTCATAGCCCTAGGACTAGTGTGAACCCCTTCCTGATTTTTTTTTTATTAAAAATGCATCATCCTTCTTCACTCGACTCCCAAAAATCATCCATTCACAAGGACTCTGACAATCTGCTTCAACTTCCTTCGTACTTGCTCTTTTAAAATGAATCTGTCATCCATTCAACCCTGCATTATCTGTCAGAGCGTCTCTAGCTTGGTGACCATCAATAAATCCAATACCAGCACTGAATGTGAGAAGCTTATGATCACATTTTGGATCATACACCACTTTAGCATGTCGTTGTCTAGATCGTCTCCCTTCATCTTCAAAATCAGTGGAGTCAGAGTAAATATCATCCTCTTCAGAATTTTCATATTCAGACACATAGTCACTCTTCTGACCTCCATTGACTATCCTCTGGAACATTTCATCAGTTATAACAAAGGCCTTCTTCCTCTCTTTCATCTTCTTTCTGCCTTGTGTATATTCTTCATCCTCAAACACTAGCTCATCGGCTTCCATTTCATCATCGGTCTCCTCTTCACTTGATGGTATGTAACTCCCATCACTTTCACTGTCATACACTCCCTCTCCCAAAATTTCATTAGCTGATCCAACCCCCTCATGTACAGAACCACTCATATTCTTCTCAACAGCCTCTTCTATATTCTGATCAGTGGGTTTAGCAGAAGCACTTGTATTCACACCATGACTCATGTACTTACCTACAGAATCACTGAAATTCTCCTCCACAGAAGCACTCATATTCTCCTCCATAGAATCACTCAAACTCTTACTACCAGCCTTATCCACATTATCATCCACAGACAGAGTCATCGTCTTACTCACAACCTCACTTACATTCTTACTAAATGTTTCACTTCCATGCTTCTCTGAAGACTTAACCACCTTCTCACTGCCACTTTTACCAAAAGATATAACAACATCCTTACTAACCCTTTCAACAACCCTCTTCTCCACTGATTGAACCACATTATTCTCTACACTTTTTTGAACCACACTCTTACCCTTGCTCACAGAAGTGGACTTCCTAGTCTTTGTGGCAGAATCAAAGTTACTATTTTCAACAACTCTCTTGCTATTTTTCACAATTTCAACCTTATTCAACACCCTCTCTTCCACATGTTCACCACACATGCCTACACTCCTATGTTCCAGTATTTGTTCTAATCCTGTAGTAGACTTCCACCAATCAACAATATATATACTACACATTCTGTTAAAACTCACTCCTAGAGTAGCAGATAACATCTCCATCACCTCCTTATCACTTTTAATATCCATGGGTTGCTGTCATAGGATTCACAAAGGTTAGTCTACTTCATGTGTCAATCTCTATTTTATTCAATTCCTCAACTAAATCAAAATACCCAAATCTGTCTGGGTCTAGACCACTAGCCTATGTCGTTCCACCACCAACATATTTCTGAAACTTACCGTTTGAAATGAAATGTCCCCCATGGTGACTGTAAGGCCAAAAACACCATCCATATACAAATTCCAAACTCAAAATCAAAAAACTAAACTAACTCAACTCAATTTCAAAATCAAAAATTCTAAACTAACTCAAAATCAGAAAATGCCTGAAAATAACTCATTCCTGTATACTTTAAAAGTGAACGACTATTGACTCAAAATTAAAAATATAAATCCTAAAGCTCACTCCCTCATAAGGATGTTTTTATGCAAATTGGAGGCTTTACCCATAAGAAACAATCAATTTTTATTGTGCCTGAGTAGTTATATAGATTTTCTAGAACAAAAAATGAGTCTCTAAAGATGGGAGGACTTACGTAGCCGGTGGTGCCATCGGATTCCGTAGCCCTCGCCATCGCCGTCACCGTTACCACCGCTGAAGATGGGAGCACTTGAGCGCAGAAGATGGGTTTGTCAATTCGTTTGAGTTGTGTTTCAATTGATAGTGAATTTGGGGATTTGGGGGATAAGTGTAAAAAGTAATGCTTTTGTTTATTAAAAAATTAAAAAAACTCCATCTCAACAGCCAACTCATCATCCACGTCAGCGTCAATATCGCCATCTTAGCCGGAATACCCGATACGGAAATCGGCACACGAAAGTAAAGTTCATGACTTTTAACACAACATTTATAGTTCACTGGAAAAATCAAACTTTTGTGAAAGTTCATGGATTTTTAAGGCAATTAGCCCTAAAGATTACAATAAAAAGTACTCTAACTTATTAAACAAGAATACAATATACGAGAAGATATGATGAACTAATAATACAAAAAATTTTAAGATATGAGAGATATGCTTGTAAGCTGTAGCTTTATGCTTGAATCACTGGCAACGGCCAAGTCCCTGCCTTGAATGGCGGCTTGGCCAAGGCTAGATCCATCCGTGCACGCCATGGATTGGCAGTTCTTTTTTTTTTTTATGAATTACAGTTTCTTAATTTCTCATTCAAATTTTAAAAAAGGAAGACAAAGCATAATTTAATCGACAATTTTTTTTTTCGTAAAAGTATGAAATATGAAGCATAATTTAATCGAAAATTGTAATTTTAAGATGTAAACAAACGTATGTAGAGATTAAACCAACGGCGGGTGTAAACTGTTAATAGGCCGAGCCTTTTATATAGTGAAGCCCAATAAGAGGTATGGGCCAGGCTTGTCAAAATTGATTGAAACACATTGGGGGACCCACCCACCTTATGCTGATCACATGCACGGCCGTCCATGGAGTTTCTCGATAAAATTCCAGTATTCACCTGGAAACTTCGCTGCAAATACGTTGATTTTAAATTTCTCCCTTTTACTTCCTCAACCTTCATTCTTCCCTCCTCAATTTCAACTATTTTGTTTTTCATCCAAAACATACATTTTAGATCAATTTTGGAACCCTAAGTCTCATACTCGCCAATTGCAATCACATAGTAAATCAGCACCATGAGGAGGGTGTTTGGAGTGAAGAAGGATAAGGAACCGCCGCCCTCCGTTCAAGATGCATCTGACCGGGTTTGAAATTCTACTGATTCACTTTACATTTCGTTTTTGTGTCATTGGATTATAAATGCTGTCTGCATTTGCTGGAGAGACAGATATAGATTGTGATTGGGGATGGGAGGGGGTTCAGATGTTAAGGATAAGTGGAATAAACAACCACCACAGTTTTGGGTGTTATCCAGGTGGGGAATAGATTGAACTCAGCCTCATGCGGTATAAATAGAACCGAGAATCATTTATATTGTTTCGTTTCCTAATTTCGCATTTTGGAGTCCATCTCCGTTAATAGGTTTTGTTTTGGTTTGTTTCTGTTCCCTTCCACTTCCTATTAAACAAGGAGAGTTTTTTCCCACCACTCTTTTTGTCCCCTTCTCTTCCCATAATCTAAATCATCTTTGCTGAATATATGAGAAGGTGACATTTTGTAGGTTTTTAATACCTCTATGTTCTTCGTTTTGTTTTTTTTGCTTCTTATATAATTTTAGGGGCCTCTTTCTGTCCTTGTCACTTTTATGTACTCATTTGAGTTGTTAAAATGGATGCATAGTTTATAATTTTTTTATTACAGATAAATAAAAGAGGTGAAAATGTTGATGAAAAGATACAAAAACTTGATGCTGAATTAGTGAGATATAAAGAGCAGATCAAGAAGACGCGACCAGGCCCAGCACAAGAAGCTGTTAAGGCTAGAGCCATGAGGGTTCTCAAGCAAAAAAAGATGTAAGTTGCATCAGTGTTGTGCTTGAATCTTAATTCATGTTGCATGGAAATCTTGTTAACTTTTTATATGTTTCCCCATGATGGTGACTGCATGAGTGGTTTTTAGACATGCCAACCCTCTGAGTCATGGGGTTCTTTTTGCATATTAACTGAGGGAGTCGAGGTTTTACAAGTTAAGTTTTGATGTATTCAAGGAGTTGGATTGTAACCATGAGCATCTTTTCTCAAATTGAGCAGGTATGAAGGTCAGCGTGATATGCTATACAATCAGACATTCAACCTTGATCAAGTTTCATTTGCTGCTGAAGGAATCAAAGATGCTCAACAAACAGTACGTGCTTGAGATGCTGCTTTCTTGTCATGAACTCACCGTCTCCTTTTAGTTTTGATTATTTGACTGGACATAGATGAGAGCATCTTATGAGTACCTTGCTTTTATATATTGATGATTTCTTGCATGATTGTGGGATTTTCGATTAGTTATTATTTTGTAGGCCGCACTTTGGAGATTCTTATAAACCAGAAAATTCTGAATTTTTAATATTGATAGTGTTTCATATTGTTGTTTAATATGATGTGCACTTTGAGATTTCCGCTAACATACATGTGAATGAGATTTTCTTCTATTTATGTTCATCACAATAAGATTAAATTTAAAATGTGCCTGATTGGTATTGGTCCCATCAAGAAATTTCAAATGTTTTTACACTAAGTGTATCGTATAATAGGCTAATACAGATGAAATCATGAAACCTATTGCCTATTTCTGATGTGTGATGTCTTGTGACTAATTTATGTCCTGATACTTGCATAGAGCTCTATATGTCGGCTTAAGTTTGATATGCTTCTTTGCTGCCCATCTATTGTATGGTTGTCTACTTGTCTCATTAAGAAACTGCATATAGATTGAGTTGGTCTGTCTTATTTTTTCGCATTCATTGCAGATGTCAGCTTTGAAGTCAGCAAACAAAGATCTTAAGGGAATGATGAAGACTGTGAAAATCCAAGACATTGATGTTTGTTTCTTCAATCCTGACACTTGTTTGCTTATGCATATATGTTGATGATGATCTTAAATTAACCAGTGGATTTTATGCATACAGAACTTACAAGATGAGATGATGGATCTTATGGATGTGAGCAATGAAATTCAAGAGTCTCTTGGTAGAAGCTATAATGTACCTGATGATATCGATGAGGACGATCTGATGGGTGGTAAGAATTAAATTCACTTAGAACTCAACTAACTATATTTGTCCAACTTCCACCTGATATTAAGAGTAAGGACTCGTTCACTTTGTCAGTTTTGGCTAGTTTTGAGCTCAAAACAGGGGAAATATGGGTGTTCAGTTTTAAGGTTATTAAACTGTGAAGCCCAATATATGAACCACAGCCCGCACTATTCATCTAAGCATCTCATGTTTGAAAACTCCCAAAGTTCGTGATTTTCAATTCTGTTCTTGAAAGTTGAACCAGAATTGGTGAGGTTTTTTACACTTTTGCCCCCGAAATTTTTCTTTTCCCCCAATTAGACTGGAAGCAAACTTTTATCAGAAGGGTAATTTAGTCCTTACACAGCTTTTTCCATTTACAGCCCACATGATAGCTCACCCAAATCGCATGTACTGAATGAACAGATTTGATCCATTTATTGGTGGGCCACCCATATTCAATACTGTCCTAGTTATAAATATGGGTTTTCCTAAATGGCTAAGTGAACTACTCCTAAGAGTTTTTTATCACTATTCCTGATGCTTTTCTGTAGAAGAGAGGGTAGAACTTAGAAGCATGCTCCTAGTGTTCTAATGCATACTTTCTGCTGCTAATTAAGTTAATTTACTAGTCAAAATGATGTTTTACCAGCATTAGGAACTAACTTTCTTACTTTTATTCTTGAATGTTCATGTTACACTTTGGTTCAACTACTCTGGATGTTTTTTTACTATTTTTTCAGTAGTTACTAGTTCCATATACTACTCTGTTGAGATTCTTTTATCTCATGACACAGAGCTTGATGCGCTGGAAGCAGACATGGGATTTGAAACTGAGAGTGATGGAGTACCTTCTTATCTTCAGCCTGATAAGGACTCTGATCTGGATTCAGAACTGAACTTGCCATCAGCACCAAGTGGGCATGCTGCAAATCCAGCAGGCAGAGTGAATATGCAGGTAATTCACTTCTTCTAGGCCAAATAGTTTAAAGGCCGTATATATATTTTTATATCCTATCACTTGGACTGAATACTAATTCAAACTTGATCTGTCTGTTATGCATACAGTCATGGAATATTCTACAATGGTGTACGATAAATGAATGCCGGTCTATGATTATAATCATTACTATATCTTTTCATACTTCTACTTATATTGCTCTTATTGATGACTAGGTTTAATTTTCTTTCTTGGCTGTCGTAGTTTCCTTTCTATGAACTGAGTATCTTAACTATTTAAAATGAGACGTGTCCCATTTATCTAGTTAGATTAGGAAAATAAAAAATTACGTATTATGTGTGGAAAGTAGGTTTACAAAATGCTCTTCATGAACTATTGCAGAATCTTTAGCTTGATCGTTTTGTGGTTCGTCACTCCCAATTGGGGTGTATTGTATGTTTTTTTTTGCATATGCAACTAATTTGGATTTAATCTTGCTAATGAAACTCTGACTGCTTCCCCATTGATTTATTACTATTCATGTATTTGCGGTACTTGTTCTGGCTTAACTGAATCTGATAAAATGATTTGATGTTGTTGACAGGGTGAGGATGAACTAGGTTTACCAGCCGTTCCTCGAGCAACTCTCCGAGGTTAAGAGGGAGTAATGGTGCAATTCATCGACCAAAAGTTTATTGTAAAGAATACGCTATTAGTCTGTGGTTCTTCTTGCATCTCTGTCTAGGTAAAAAGTAGTTGAACGTTGGGTGCATACGATGTCAATAGCCATGTGATTCTTTATCCTCCTTGTGGTGCTTGAACATGAACTCGAAGTTGGATTTTTGTACAGATTCTCCTGCTGGTTCTGGGCTTCGTTCAACAGTCTACTTGTTTTAATTCTCAACATAGCTCATGAATTGTTTTTTTTTTGCAGTGATAATTGCTATCTATAGTTTTCATGATTTTACCTAAAATAAATTACTCAAAAGGTTCAAGTAACTATTCCTGTTCCTGTAAGCATGTCTTTGGAAAGTTAAGTGAGAACACACGATCTATTTACCTAACACCTTCTATGAGGGATAGTCAATTTTTAACTTTTTTATGAAAATAATTTTATAGATGCATCAAATTAAAAGAGAACTTATGCATATCATAATGATAAAAGTACACAATAACAAAAGTGACAAGTGTACACATATTGAGGCCATTAGAGTCGTATTCTTTGCTAACCATCAAAACTAGTCCTACCTAAAATCATAGATGTCATCTCAGCTGCTGCAGAGTTCAAAACCAAACTGAAGAGCTTTGCTCGTGAGAAGGATGTTGTCGTTTCTTTTAGTTTAGATTAAGTTTTCGCATATCTAACATGTCCCAGATGGCGCTATCAACTGCGCGTGACCTGCTGTGGAACTTGTTGGTGGCGGTGGAAACGGCTCTCAGCCTCTCCAATTCTATCTTTAGGGTTTCATATTCATCTGCACAAACCAGAAATGCAAAGTTGTTGAGGTAATATATATAGCTTAGATAAGCTCACAGCCAACGAAATGAAGATACGATTAATTGAAATGATAGCCAAGCACAGCAGGAAACCACACGGTATAGATCAACAAAATCTTATTCATTGCGTCTTAAATCAAAACATCCAAACTAGTCAAGTATTTGGTGTATATCACTGACAAATCTCTTAACCATGTTGTGGTTTGCAATGAATAAATAGTATAGACCTAAAATAAAACATGACTCCACCATTTCCTGAACGTGAATGCAATAATATATCTAATTTAATGCACTTGAGATTTTCACTAGGACTAGAAAAGTAAGAGTCCCAGAACATACTATTTAGATTGGCAAAGCACAGACACATTATAGGTTTTCAGCACTAATTTGTTTATTTCTCAACAAAGAAATTCTTCGAATGGTATAATAGGTGTCTTTTCATCGAAATATAATAGGTGCAATGGAATGAAATATAATTTTATGTAGATATTATGTAAATCTTGAAAATCATTAAATTACTTACTATCTACGATGAATTTCTTCTGATTCACTCTTAAAAGTTGCTGCTTCAATGAGGCATTCTCCAAGGACAAAGCAGCATGCTGCTGGATAAGGGAAGCAACTCTGACAGCCAACTGGGACCCAATATTCTGAAACATCAACCCGAGATTCAAATCGCAGAAAAAAGAGCAAGAAAACACTTACAAGCCGCTAGAAGTAAAGCTACAAATAGACAATAGGGACACATACATTTATAACAAAATATGCATACAGCCATTGGGAAAACTACTGGTTTAAGATCCTACTTGAACTTATACGTGCTTCCGCTATAACCAAGTCATGGTACAGTATTTCACATGTTAGGTCATAAACGTATATGCATAGAACCATTGGGAATTACTGGTTAAAATACTCCAGCTAGATATAGTTTATAGTACTATTTCAAACTAAGTATCTTTCTAGACATCATAAAATAAATGTAGTATCACAAGTATACAAAATTATTCGAAAGATTTTGAACAATTATTTAATACTCCCTCCGTCCCACAACAATTGTCACTCTTATTGTGGGCACGGGTTTTAAGAAATGTGAAGAAAAGTTGGTTGGAAAAGTTAGTGGAATGTGGGTCCACTTTTTTATATTGGTTTTATAATAAAATGTGAGTGAAGTGAGTTGGTGGAATGTGGGTCCTACTTACCATTTATGGTAAAAATGAAGTGTGACAATTATTGTGGGATGGACCGAAATGCAAAAAGTGACAATTATTATGGGACTGAGGGAGTATATGTTTCTATTCTATGTCACAAGGTACATGCATTAAGCCAATTAGGCCTCTTTGTGAGTCCATACCTGAAGAGCATTAGCAGACCCTTCCAGCTCAGAAATATACTGAAGTTTTCGAGCTCTAGACCTCTGCCCAGGGTGACTGCATATAAAATGACAATGTATATCATAAGGAAAAGGCTTTGCATATAAGGAAAATGTTCACACCTTTGATTTTTTTTTTTGTGAAAATCACACCATCACATATTAAATGGAACAAGAAAAGATATAGGAGTAATATTTAACAATAAGATGGAAATAAAAATAAATGCCAGTACTAGGCTACTATCGTTCAGAATCTCTATGTTGTTTCAGCAATTTGAACAAAAAACTGGCCATGATATATACTCAAGATCTTTCTAGTGATTACAATTACGACCTACTCCACTCAATCCTTAAATTGAGATGTTGGAATTGTTTCACCAGATGCAACAGTACATAGAAAAATCCAAATTTTGTTCAATACTACTTCTTCAGATTTATTTCCAATCTGCAAAGTAAAATCAAAATACAGTACTATATATATTCCCCAATAAAATTTATCTCCAAAATGATGCCACCAAAGATTTCCGAATGTAACAACAGACATTCAATGATTTTCTTGTCTTGCTCTAAACCAATGTAAAAAGAGATTATTTGATATTAAGAGTACTTGATAAAGCAGTAACGGCTATAATTTTATGAGACCTTTGTTAAAGTTGTTATCCTTTCTAGAAATACAAGGTATTTCAACTTTCATGATGCTGGCAAAAGTTGCAGCAATATAAAAATCAGTTTACTTATCGTGTGAAAAAAATCAATAAACTTTGACATCTTCCAACTAATAAATCTACGGAATAATGTTAAATCTAGCCGTTATTAGTAACTATATCGAAACGGTTATAATACGTTAAGCAACAAATAAGACAACGGTTATAATACGTTAAGCAACAAATAAGACAAAAGAAATTACGTTTAAAAAAATGCTTTAAAGTAGGGTCTATACCACCTCATTTGTTTCATTCCGGAACTGATCTCATCAGCTGAAGCACGTGCATCTCTATATGAGTCCGACTGCACTCCAGAGACAGAATTATATCCTTCCAAATGCAGCAGAGAATTTTGGACAGCATATTCGGAAAATGCTGATGCGATCTCATTTTCAGGGAAGCCTAACATGTTTCTCTTCCGAGGTGAATTAGGGCCGTACGTGCAAGACGACCCTAATTCATCATTAGGTCCATCAGACTCCGTAATTTCCTTCTCATTAAGTTGATCTAGATCTGGTAATGAACTATCGGTGTTCAAATCCAAATCTAAATCACTTATCAGGTCGTTCAACCAAGGTGGTTGATCCTCGAGTATGAGGCTCTTGGAGGTGGTTTTGTACTGTTCGTTTTGCATGGAATGAAACTCGATACCTTTTCCCGAGAACAGGGAAATTGATGCATTAACTTCGGGTGCTACAGTTTTCTTCTGGAGAGGGCAGCGAGGAGGGAGCTGAGTGTGCCTTGACATAGTGACGTTGTGTTTATTTTCTCTGTAGCCCTAAAACATCAAGAACATGATATAATGTTGCCTAGACAGTAGACAGTATGTGATTTATATTAACCAATTGTGTAAACAGAAAAGTAAGCAGACTATAAAAAGAAACAAGATGGTGTTTAGCAAAAGATAGATCAGGATCTTACAACATAGGAAAACTATAGAGGCATGCAAGAAACACAAAAGGAAGGTCTTTTCCTTAATGAAACTCAAGTAAGAAACTGCTAACGACACGGCAAGTGCCTAACTCAATAAGGTATATTCTGAATTATGAAGTAAAACAGCCACAAATGAAGACTATATCAAGTAGTAGATCATCTTAATAAACAATTAAACAGTCATTCAGTTCCATAATTTCACTAGGGATATGTAAGATAAAACATGGAACAAAGTAGGAATCTTTATTCATCTGCACTTGTAATTTTTATCAACAATCAATCCATCCCCACAATTTCTTCTTTTCAACATTTTGAATTTCAGATCAGGAATTACCCCAAAGATGGCATCAATTGATTAAAACTCAACAAATCCATAACAGTAACACCAAGAGACTACAACTTACTCAAGTAGACATTTTGTACATATTTCTCCTCAAATAAACGCCACTTTTCAACATAATTGAAATAAAACAAAAGAAACAGAATTAATTACAAAACAAAAAATTTAAAAATACGGACGCAATGAAACAGGAGCACAAAATATAAGCAGAAACCTCAATGCAGCATTTCGACTGTAATGCATATATTCACATTAACTACTAAACAAAAAGCGATAACCCAATAATAAAAAAAAAAAAAAAATCTTGCGCACCTTTTACCAATTTCCAGGCTTTAGAAAGCTTGCTGATCACAAGAAAGGAAAAAAACGTGTTCTTGGAGTGGTGCAGTCAGTAGCTTCTGCAGAAAGATAGAGTAAATTTTGACAGAATTAAGAAAATATGCGATTTAGCAAGCAAGATTATAGCAACAGAAACCTTGGGGAAAATAGGTAAAATAAAGAGAAGCGACGTAATGTACGGAGAAGAAGGGTTTGGGGTTGTGAACAGCTCATTTTTATACATTTTCTTGAGTGTCACCATCGCTCAATTTTTGAAACACAATAGGTGACTATTTATTGAACGTAACCGATTGAAATGGGAGATTGAATATTGAATTTGATTTACTATTAACTTGGAACTGATATCTAACGAATTTCCTTTTTCCTTAATCGCATCAAATGTCCTTAATTACATCGTGCATTAGTGTTACATTTGAGTTTAGGTTAATTTTAATTCAATTATTTCTATTATTATTTCGGGGTAGTGATAAAATGCAAACTTATACATGGTACAAACACAAAACTCTTCAACACAGCTTTAACATTGTTTCAATACAATATCAACACAGTGTAAAATTTCAAGATTTTAATGTCAACACAGTATCAACACAACATCAATTATTGACTAACGTTGAAATTCTGTTGACATTTTCCTGTTGATGCTTTTTTGTGATCTGTTGAAATTTTTCAATAGTACGGATCATAGTTTTGAGTTTGTGCAATATTTAGAGTTTTCATTTGATCACATCCCTAATACTTGGTAAGATTAGTTTTATCCCTAATACTTCGTAAGATTAGTTTTATGTGTTAGAAAAAATGGAGTGGGGATAAAGGTTAATTAACACAAATAGTCAGTTTTGTTATTAAAAGTTGCAAATACTTTTCTGAAGAGTGAAAATCGAATTTAGTGATTTGAAAAAAAAACATGGGCTCTTAAAAAAATTACTACTATTTCGTAATTTTGTATCCAAAAATTTGTTTTAATAAACTTTGTTGTTAGAAACACTCGATCTTAACTAGTAACTATCAAACTATTCTTTTAGGTTAGGTCTCAAACTTCAAATTTAACCAGTTTAACAATTCATGAGTCAGGTCATATTGTGATAGGGTAGTGATAAAATGCAAACTTTAAATATTGTACAAGCTTCAAATTATAATTTTGACTGTTGAATTTCAACAGATGTTAAAATTACATCAACACAAAATGTCAACACGATGTCAACATAATGTCAACACGACATCAATCGTTGACACTGTGTTGACATTTTCTGTTGATGTAATTTTATCATCTGTTGACATTTTTTAACGGTCCAGATCATAGTTTGAAATTTGTACAATATTTAGAGTTTGCATTTGATTACCTCCCTTTTGTGATATGTGCTAACACCGGTAACAAAATCACTTAATTAGATCACTCATAGTACATCAGAAAGAGGTTTGACCACTTGCGGGCGGAAAGGGTTTGCGGCAGGGAGGTCGGGCCGCTTGCCGCACCCGTTCCATACATGTGAGTGTCGTGTTGGCGCCTCTCTCGATCAATGAGAGTACACACACCTCACCGCGCATTATTTTCTTTGTAAACAATCGATCATTGGCAAATATTGTATTTTCTATTATTTTCCCTTTTTAACAATATTGTGAGATTTTTTTACATTCCTCTTTCTAAAATGCACATTCCCGTCCCGTCACATTTCATTTCACCTAATTTCTCTATTTTTCAATTATCTTCAAATTCATCTTCCATTTCTTTATGTGTTATAAATAATGGATCCAAACAATCAATTCAATCTCGGTTGAAGATTGCCCCAAGAATTCTTGTAATATTGACCAAAGTCACCCGGCCGCGTCAAAGTTAATAGAATCCTCACACTTTAAGTTTATCACCCGCACGGGTGGTATGTGCCCAAAGTGACCCTGCCCAAGTGGAATTTTTTGGACAGCAAAGTGTTTGTAAAATGACCATAACTTCTTCTAATGACTCCGATTATGGCGTGCAAGGTACCCATATGAAGCTCTTTCGAAGGCAAAAAGAATAATAATCTTGAAGTAACATTTGAAGATCATCTTGCTAGGTTGGTTACTGTTAACATTCTGACTCCCTTCCATTGTCCATTTTGCTTTGAGTGATGATATGTCTTTTTGGTTCGTTTTCATCTATTTTCTTGGGCATTCTCAAAAAACTCACTAAACTCCAAAAATACACAATTCAAGCTATTGAACTCGACAATAATCATATCAACCGTCAATCAAACCAATAGAAATATGAGTTTATCAACTCCTCCAAACTTAAACTCTTATTTGTCCTCAAATAAAAAGAAGAAAATCAAGAAAATAAACTCATGCAAAGATGAGAGATTGGTAACATTGCTTCAGGTATAAAACTTTTAAGAACAAGTTCTAATGGAATGACAAAACACAAAATCAATCAAACATCACTTCGAATTATTATCTCGTGCATCACTTGGTCTCAATGCCTTCACAAGTTAAGTCAATATAAGTATATAAGAGATGTGTAGGTATTCAAAAATGGCCTAACTTCGTCTCCTAAGTTTATACTCTCTTCGTCCACAAATTATAGTCTCATTTGTGGATAGCACGGTTTTTAATGAGAAATTAGTAAAGTAAGAGAGAAGATGATAAAAGGTGGGTAAAGTAAGAGAGGTAAGGAGAAAAAGCGAAGAAAAGTATGAGAGAGAAACTTTCCATTTTAAGAAATGGAACTATTTCCTGTGGACATCCCAAAAGAGCAAAATGAGACTAATTTTTGTGACGGAGGGAGAATTCAATAGGACTAGGAGCGAGTTCTAGAAAAAAAAAATACAAGCACTCGATGAAGTCACACAAAAAATAATTTTTGGCTCAAGTCTCACTAGGAATCGGCACTGACAAACAAACAAGCACTTCACTCACAAACCTCAATTAATAGCTTTGTTAATTAATTTCTGAATTAATAAAAAATGGGTGGAATTCCTTAATTAATGATTTTTCATCCATAAATATATTTTTAAATTTTAGTAATTTTAAGTGTTCGTAAATTGTAAATTTTAATGTTTTTAATGAAATACATTCGTGATATATTTTGTCTCATTTTTTAATTTTTGATGTAAAACAATGAATAGTGTAAGTTAAATGTTTGGGCATGGAGAGAGGTCTTCCATGTATGAGTTGTTATCTGAAATAGGAAAAGAGGAAAATGATGACGCGATGGGGACATGGCCCGAGGAGAAGCCTCCATTGTAAATGCCCTATAGAACTAATCGTGACTCATTTTTTCTTAAATAATTACTCCCTTGATCCCGTAAAAATAGAAAATTCGGGAAAGATATTGATTTAAATACGAAATTAATAACATAGAAGAAAGTTAGAAAAAATTACTAAAATAATATTAGTAGAGAATGTACTCATCTCATTAGAAATTTTTACTGAAAATGATAGTTGACTAATTTGAGGGAACGAAGATAATATTTCATATGTATATCTTATATACCATGAAGAATGCGATTATTTTGCATCTAACTCAGATTTTGTAAATCATGAGAAAGTAACATTTTAGTCTTCTTGTTAATTTAACGTCGCTAGCGCGATCGGGATTACATCGCAAAATTTAATTTTGTCACTCAAAATTATAGTACTGTATGATCTTCATTGTCCTGTTAACTATCAAAGCTTTATCTTTACTCGTGTGATAATCAAATTAATTTATCTTTATTAACTTAGTGTTTATATTAAAATTTTGGGTGAATTACACTTTAGGTCCAAACAATTCAATGTTTAACATCAGCTTTCAAGAAACCAATCGTAGAGTTCAAATGCTTGAATGCTGCACTTATTTTTACAAAGCTTACCATCTTAAATAAGATGCTCAGTATAATTTCGTTTTGAGCTGTCACCATTAAAATCTTTTATGGTACCAAATTGTACGGCCGTTTAACGAGTGAAATATATAGTTCAAATTCAATCTTAATTTTCATTTACAGTTTAACTCTAATCAAATCGGACAAGAAAACTAAAGTGTGCCCCATTAATAGTGCAGCAAAAGTGCAACGGTTTTGTCGATTTGTGGGTTATGTGTACTACTTTTATCGTATCTCCATTTATAGGATGCAAGTTGCAAAAAATAATAAAATACTAGCACTGATATTTATTGCTACGATTGGTCTATTTAATAATTCTATTTTAATGACACTAGTTGTTGGATCAACTTGTTCAAATTATTGGTCATGTAACAAACTTGATAGTGGATTGCGCACATATGTCCGGATATTATTTCTATTATTTTTATGTTTATACACTCAAGTCGGATGCATAAATGTATCTGCCATGAACTATATATAGTATTCTATAATTTTAATTCGGAATTTTAAGATATTAATTATCACATATTTTGTTGGTTGATGTGAAGTTTTGTGCTGTGGTTCATATAAAATATTGAAAATTTAATGATATTATACAAATAATTTTTTTAGGAACTAAGCCACATGTAGTTCAATACTTCCATCCCGGTTATACACTCCACCCAAACTGATTTCTATATATATACTCCTACATTTGATTTCTACTAGTTTATAGTGGATTGTCATCTGAACAATAACTTTGTCATTTTCATTTTCTATTTTTTTTAGATTGAAAGTTGAAGAAATTAAGAATGCCAGAAAAAAAAACAAAAAAGTAATTGAACACAATACTCGTGATTCTAGTATATTTTCATAGTAGTAGAAGACATTAACTTATGATTTTTTGTAAAAATAATGTCTAGTATATTTTCATAGTTTACGTATAATTAGACAAGATATTGTAATAGTTTATAAGCTTCGAAAGTGTTGAATAAGTATAGAGGCTTATAAAAAAACTTGTACATAAATTTCCTCAAACCGATTTCCAAAACGTCTATTTATAGCACGTATGATGAAAATGAGCTTATGGTGTATAATTAACTTCTTACGGGAAGTGATACCATTTATATAAAATATAAGCATGGCGTCGAAAATAATGTTTATTGCTTGTATTGTTTTTTCTCGTATTATCATCATTAAACAACAACAATAATAATTCAATAATAATAATAATAATAATAATAATAATAATAATAATAATAATAATAATAATAATAATAATAATAATAATATACAAATCTCTGTATACAGTAGTACTTTTAATTTGATCGATACTGTTCGTGCTATCCAACAATAGTTCAGAATTTACCTATTAGAATAGAAAGCTTTTGTGTATATTAATTAGCTCATGCTATCATGCATGATATATTTTTTGGTGTTCAAGCTATTTTTTAGCTTTTTGTTTGAGCAACAAACAAACTTTGAATCCGAATTACCACACACATTCCCTTAATATTATGTATGTTATGTAATAACATCGTTGAACGAAACCGTTTTGGTCAATGTAGCACCAAAATCGTGCTTATACACTATATAAGCTCATTTGAAGCATACCTCTTATTCTCATGTTTTTCTTGAGCAACAAGCATACCTAGAATCCAAATTATCCATGTACACTTAATTTAATGTATTTTAGAGAACATGATTGTTTTGGTCAATGTGGCAACAAAATGTGTTTATACACCGAAGAATCTCATTTGAAGCATAACTCTTACACTACAAACAAACTTTGAATTCGAATTTCCACATATTCTCCTAATATGTTGTATGTAATGTAATAGCGTCAAAGAACAAGTGTGTTTTGGCCAGTATATGACCAAAATCATGTTTATACACCGTTGAAGCTTATTTAATATATAGCTCTTATACTTGATTTTTTCTTGAGCGACAAGCAAATCTTGAATCGATATTACCCATATGTGTGTGTCATAGCACTACCTGTGAGCCCCTTCTCAATGCCGCCCATCTCATTGTCTTTCCACATGGACCACACCGTAGACTTTCCGGTTTTGGTTGACATAGCTTCACTTTAAGCATCTTTCGTTCATGAAATAATTTTATTTTAAATCTTGTTCTTCTGACGGTAAGAAAGGATCAACTTGTCGAAAGAAGTGAGGTTTAAACTTAAAGTCGTAAAAGACAAAGACACGACATTGTTTGCTGAGTCGGATGGATCTTTTGTCAGCGCTTTCTAAAGTTTTTTATTATCCCACTCGGTAGAATCATCAGGACGTTGGATAAACGCTTTGGTAAAAATGATACTCTCTATGTCCATGAAAAAATAGTCTCATTTGTGGATGATACATGTTTTAACTAGAAATTGGTAAAGTCACGGAGAAAAGAGAAAAAGTAGATAAAGTAAGATATAGAGGAGAAAAAATAAGAAAGATTAGGAGAAAAAGTGGGTATAGTAGCGAAATGAGACTATTTTTTGCGGACAAGGAAGTATACTTACAATAGGATGCATAAACAATATATATAAGATCTAGAAAATGGTGTCAAGTAATTTTTCCTCAATCCATTGTCTATGTTTGACGTTGCTTGACACTGGTTGACACTATATATGAAATAATTTGAAGTCAGTCAACTGATTGTCTTGTTAAAGTATGCGCTTTAGAATAGGGGTGGACAAAATAACCTAAAATCAAATATCCGATTCGAACCAAATAGAAATTTAAAATTTGATTCGATTTTTTGGTTCAGTTTGGTTTAAACTTTTAGCTAATTTCAGTTTTTCGAGTTGGTCTAAATCGGACAAAAAACTGATTTTCTTTTAAATATTACTGTAGATAATATATTATCCCTAAAAATAAACTCTAATTGTGTTGCTTTATATCAATAAATGTAATAATATTTTAAATGTTTCAATATCATAATAGGTTGATACGATATTTTTGTGTTAAGTATAGAAAGTTAATTTTCAGTTTTTTTGGATATGTTTTGCAATTTTAGTTCTTCGGATTCGATTTCCGTAGTTTGAATTTCGGTCCTTCGGATTTTTTGGATATTTTTATAAAATTTTGGTTTTCTCAGTTCGAATTTTGGGATTTTTTGGATAATTCGGTTCGATTTTCATGTTCACAATATTTTGATTTTTGGGTCAATTCGATTCGGGAAAAAAACGAATGGAATATTCAAACTTAACTAGTAGGTGGTTTTGTTTAGAAACATGATTGAATATGTTTACAACAGTTGCCGATACTCAATGGGCCAAAAGACTTACTCCCTCCGTCCAGCTTTAGCAGTCTCATTGACTTTTCTGTCCTCTTTTTGTAAAAATGATAAAAAATAGTTAAAGAAGAGAAATGGTAAATTAAGAGTGAGAATAATATAGAGAAGAGTCTTATCTACATTATTGTCTCTCTTACTTTACCATTTCTCCACTTTAACTATTTTTTATCATTTTTATAAAAAGATAGCAGAAAAGTTAATGGGACTGCTAAAGCGGGACAGAGGGAAGTATTAATTTTGTGAACTCATTTAGGCTGAATGATAGTAATTTAGTAACCCATTCTTTGGGTGTCTTAATTTGTATTCTACACCTTCCTTCCCCTCCTCAACCAAACCACTCTAGTTTCATTTTAAAATTGTTAATAATTGTTACTCAACAATTCAATTCGAATTTATAGGTTTGTTTTTGGAAAAAAAAACTATTTTTTTACAAATTTTATTCAATAATTTAGTAAGATTTGTTATATTCCATGATTGTAGTAATAAGTACTACCTCTGTCCCTGAAAATTTGATAAAGTTTACCATTTCGGTCCGTCCCTGAAAATTTGATACACTTCACTTTTACCATTTTTGGTAGTGGACCTCATATTCCACTAACTCATTCTTACTCACATTTTATTATAAAACTAATACTTTAAAAGTAGGACCCACATCCCACCAACTTTTTCAACTCACTTTCTATTACATTTCTTAAAACCCGTGCCGGGTCAAAGTGTAGCAAATTTTGGGGGACGGGGGTAGTATATTTTACAGCCAAGAATAAATCCTACTATTAATCATCAATTATAAATGTGTTTATTTGATCTTTAAATTATAAATGTAATAGTGATTCGTTATGAAACGCATAAAATTGTGAAAATAGGCTCTTCTTTGTTATTTGGTCTTGTAAGCGGTTTCTTTCGGGACAAATTAAGAAGTAATCACCCTACATGAAAAGAATTAAGGCATTGCCACGTATCCGTATCTAATCAAGGATTACACTCTAAAGTTTTATTTTGGGAAAGATCTATTTTCGTAGTAGAATTTACCTATGTATAGATTAACATTCAAATGGCGTGAAAAGAAAAAAAGAAAAAAAAAGAGTTATGAATTTGTTCGAAGAAGAAAAATGTAAGTGCAAGATTGCTGGAGAAACAAGCTGTCCTCTCCCCCACGTTTCTCTGTCCCACAGATCTCAAAAACAAATCACAAAACATAAACACATAATTAAAATTTCCATTCAATTTGTGCGATTCATTGGTGTGTTGATGATTCGCCAATGCATGCAGATTTCTGCATGCCTTAGAATCAATCAAGATTCAATTTCTTGATAGTGATCGATGTTTAACCCTCAATTCCTTTTGCTATTCCTTCTCTTCCTCTCCTTCCTCTTCATCATCCCTTCTCCTAAACACCTCCAAATCTCCCTCCCCGACGAGCTCGACGACGTCGCCCTCTTCCGCCGCGCCACTCTCGCCGCCCTCGACGCCGTCTCCGCCAAATCCAGATCCAGCCCCAAGATCGCCTTCCTCTTCCTCACCAACACCGACCTCCACTTCGCCCCGCTCTGGGAGGTCTTCTTCCGCGGCCGCCACCGTGGCCTCTACAACATCTACGTCCACGCTGACCCCTCCGCCGCTGTCGCCCATCCCGGCGGCGTATTCGATGGCCGCTTCATCGCTGCCAAGAAGACCCAGCGCGCCTCCCCCACTCTCATCTCTGCTGCCCGTCGCCTCCTCGCTACCGCTCTCCTCGACGATCCTGCTAATTCGTATTTCGCTCTCGTCTCTCAGCATTGCATCCCCTTGCATTCCTTCACATACATGTATGATTTCCTCTTCCGCCACCCTGTCCCCGGCCCGCGCCTGCCCTCGTCCCTCCCGCTCTACCGCAGCTTCATCGAAGTCTCATCCATCAAGCCCAAGCTATGGGACAGGTGAGAACACACGATTTAATTCTTTTTTTTTTTAATTTCATTCATTTGCCAACATTCTCCTTCAAATCGGTTGAACCTTTTCTTTTAATCGTTTGTAGCAACCTTCTATTGAACTTACCTAAAGTAATTTAAAGCATGTGTATAATGTTAGATCAGTCATTTTTCAGTTCAGTCCAGATATATTGTTAGATCATTTAGCTTTGGTCTACAATTGACGATCGCCCTAATACCATGATAAAAATTTATAGGATTCCATCTTAAACAACTTATGATTGAAAGAATGTTACGGACTCAATGTTTCATATCGGTTATGAGAACAACTGGTGTGAGGTATATAGATTAAATGGACTCTCTCTTCTAATAGTTTGGCTGAATTCCCATATTTGATTTGTATTAAAACATGGATCATGAAACTTACATTGTAATTTTAGTTCTCTTTTCACACCTACGTAAGATATTGCTATATTTATTTTTCTTTCATTTGCCAACATGTAGTACTCAATTTCAAATGTAACATAATGACAGTTTGTTAAAATGAATGTAGGTATGCGGCTCGAGGGAAAGACGTGATGCTGCCGGAGGTGCCGTTCAACCGGTTCCGGGCGGGGTCACAGTTCTTCACGGTGACACGGCAGCACGCGGAGGTGGTGGTGAGGGACCGGAGGCTGTGGAGGAAATTTAAGCTGCCGTGCTACAATATGATCTCGTGCTACCCGGAGGAGCACTATTTTCCGACGCTACTATCAATGGAGGATCCGGATGGGTGCACCGGGTATACGCTGACCCGGGTTAACTGGACCGGGAGCGTTGGCGGCCATCCCCACACCTACGGAGCCGCGGAGCTGTCACCGCTTCTCATCCACCAGCTGCGCCAATCAAATTCCACCGCCTATTCATTCATGTTTGCTCGCAAATTCTCGCCGGATTGCTTGCAGCCCTTGCTTCGTCTTGCTAACCTCATCTTCACCGACTGACTCACTTCCACTTCCACATTCATATTGCATCGCATCTCTGAATGGCAAGGTGAATGTGGATGTGTATTATACATCATTGAACTCTCAAAAAGGAAAAAAAAAAAAAAAAGAAAAGAAAAAGACATGTATTGATTCAAATTTGATTTTTTAAATTCATCTGACCTGACTAATTCTGTAATGTATTTTAATTTCCTTTGCTTTCCTTACCTACTTCTGTTGAGATACCAAGTCAATTTAATGAAATAGTATGATAATGACTATGAAATTTATGAATGTTATCTCCTGGCGAGTGAGGTACTCTGTGTATAAAGTGATAAGAGCATCCGCAATGGTGTTTAGGCCAGCCATAGGCCAGCCATTTTCTCCTCTGCCACGTCAGCAACACTAAAAAAACCACATGTCACGTCAGATTTATGCCAGCCATAGGCCAGCCGCAATAAAAATAATTCAAAATATACTACATTTACGGAATTAAAATTGCGATATACGGAATTAAATTTACGACACATATACGGGAAAAATAATCCATTCCATTAAAAAAAAAGTACTAAGATTTTAAAAAAAAAGTACATGATTTTTTTTTTAAAAAAAGGGCTTCAACAAACGAGCCCCGCCACTCTCTACTCCTCATCGCCGTCGCCGTCGTCCTCGTCCTCGTCGCCGCCGCCGCCGCTGCCGCCACCCGTGGTATCTGAGCCCACGTCGGAACCCCCCAGCCGTGACCTCGCGATCTCTAAATCAGCACGCATGCTCTCGAGCATCTCGTAAAGAAACCTCTTCTCCGTGGGGTCAGTGGCGTTCTTCCACTCTCGGAAGACCTGTAACATCTGAGCCCGCGTTTGGTTACGCGAATGGAGAGTGTACTCGAGTGGGGCGGCTGGGAGGGCGGAGGACTGGACCTCGCGGGGCGATAGGGGGATCCGCCCCTCGCAGCCCGCTGCGCCCGCTTGTGTCCAACCGGGCGGGGGCGACCAGTAAATGAAGGAGGGGATGGAAACTCCTCAGCATCCGGGGGGAGGTCGTGGGATCCGCCGCTGCTGCCGCTGTAGTCGCCGCTATAGTTAAGTCGCTGCTTCTTCGGCCACCCAGCGTCGCACCCAGCCCGGAACTTCTCGGAGTCCTTCAACAACAAGAAGCACTCCCAGAAGGTGAACTCCTTATACTTCCCCTCCAAGGGGAACTGACTCGCGGCGATCCTCCGGGCGTCGTCCTCAGTCTGCCCACTTCTGAGCTGACGGAGGGCGTTGGCGTACAAATTCGCAAAACGGCCCACCGCGGCCCTGGTGCGCTCCCACCCTTTCCGGACCTCCTCGTTGTTGTAGTCCTTCCCGTGCGGGCAGTGGCTCTTATAGGCAGCCCTGATCTTCGCCCACATGTTGACGACCCGCTGGTTGTTCGCAACCAGTGGATCGTCGCACACCTCCAACCACCCCTTGGCCACCGCGGCGTACTCATCCTCCGTCCACTTCCTCCGGCCAGTGGCAGCGGGCTGCGATGACTCGCCGACCGCCTTGCCCTTCCCCTTCCCCCTCGTCTTCTTCTTCGGCGCGGCCGGCGTCGCTGGAACGGGAGTATCATCGTCCCCGAGATCGATCCCCATATCATGCAATGACAGAAGGTCATCGCCAGAGAACTGCGTCTCCACCGGGGTCGACGTGTGAGACAAAGCCGTCAAAAAATCAAGCGAGGGCCGATATACCGCGTCCCCTCCCGGTGACCCCTGCACCCCCCCCCCCCCCCCCCCGGCATCCCGGGATGCATACCGTGCGGCATCCCCCCCTGCCACATCATCCCCATCATCTGCTGCAGCATCATCTGCTGCTGCATCTGGGGCATACCCCCCCACCCGGGCGCTGACTGCCCGCCGCTCCCCTGCCCGCCGCCCGGCATCCCCCACGACATACCCCCCGGCATACCCCCCTGGTTCCCCCCCCATCGCCCCCCCCCCCCCCCCCCCGGCGCACCAGCCATCATCCCCATCATCTGATTCCAAGGGATGTTAAACCCCGGGCCCATCTGCCCCCATCCAGATCCCACGGGTACTGTGGGAGTCTGAGAGCCGCTCGTCGTCGGACTGGACTCGTTGTTGTGATCCATCACTCGATGATGCTCTTGAACAAAATGTTAGAGAGAGAGAAAACTCGTTAAAACAAGCGGTGCAAATGGAAATGAAACGAAAATCGCGTTTATATATGATTTATAAAAAAAAAAAAAAAATCGAAAATCGGCGCTGGCCGATCGCTGGCCGATCGGGCCTCCACAATGGCGGCTAGCCGATCGGCTAGCGCTTCGGCCAGCCCACGCCGATCCGCTCGCCGAAATCGCGTTTGCCGATTGCAATGGTTCGGCTAGCCGATCGGCTAGCGCGACGAATCGGCTAGCCGGTCGCTAGCCGACCATTGCGGATGCTCTAAAGAAAAGTCTATTACAATGAGTTATTTGTGACTAGCTACTTTTATTTACCAATAATCCCTTAATCTAATTAGTGTAGTACTATATATCTTATATTCTTATTAATACACTTGTCACGAGTTTAAAAATGTAAAGAAAACACGAGTTTTAAAAAGTTTATAGAGTGTGACCCATATTTTTATCTTCCATCCGTTCCATAGAAATATGAGCAATTGATATGGCACGAGAATTAAAACAAAATTAGTAAAGTAAGTGAGAGTAGGAGAAGAGTAGTTAAAGTATTGTTAGTGGATAATGAGACTCACATTATTAGTAGTGTTTAAATGTTATGTATGTTGTAAATAAGTTGATGTATATAACAAATTGATAATTTTACAAAAATGAAATGCACATATTTTTGTGGGGCGGACTAAAATGAAAAGTGGGCATATTTTTATGGGACGGAGTGAGTATTTACTATTTTCATGACAAAATATGAATTAAATAAATTAGTATAAATAAATTTATATACAATAATATAAAATAAAATATCCCAAAATGGAAGGTACGTTAAATCATTAAACACTAATGTACCTTAAACACTAACTGAAGGTACATTAAATCTCTTGCTTTACCGATTACTCCCTCCGTCCCCGAATACTTGACACAGTTCACTTTTTTCATTTTTGGTAGTGGACCTCATATTCCACTAACTCATTCCTACTCACATTTATTATAAAACTAATAGTACTTTAAAAGTAGGACCCACATCCCACCAACTTTTTCAACACATTTTTCATTACATTTCTTAAAACCCGTGCCGGGTCAAACCATGTCAAGTATTCGGGGACGGAGGGAGTATGTATTAATTTTGGTGTCATTTCAAATACCTATATTTTTATGGGACAGAAAGAGTATATTCTCTTGTGGTGGGAGAGGGGAAGGGATCTCTGCCATCCAGGATATTCTCATTCACTATTATACCTTAAACGATGTTGCATTTTTTGTTTTTTAGGCTGATTTTTATTACTGCAGAATTTTCATTCCCTCAACTCTTACTCATTAAAAGTCCGTATAGCCTAGACTAATTTTAGAGGGGCGAGGGAGTATTTTATCAAATACTCCACCAGATGAGCTAGCTCGAAATTCCCTTCTCCCCATTCGCTTCGTCGCTCTGCAGCTCCAGGTCCTGATAATTGACCTCTTTTCACCTCCCTCTTTTCTCTTTATGCAGGAATGACATCATTGAGAGCTACAGGTAAAGCCTTTGATGTTGTGGACTTGGTAAGTAGCAGCACATTTCAGATATTTCTCACCTAGTACTACTTTATGCAGGAACGAAATTCATTTCTTTGTATATAAACAAGGATAATATATGTATTCAACTCATATACTCCATTTCTTTGAAAATTGGTTATTGATGTGTATGCCAAAGGTTAGGCAAGCCAAAACTAAGCTTAGTGCACATTTTGCACGCTTTACCTTCTCATGTACAAACATGCAAATTAGACATAACTGCAAAAGCGTTTTAATCCCTACAGATTTTCAGTTTCTAATGCTTCCATTGTTAAGCTTTCCTTAGTATTAAGCTCCTTCTGTGGATCCAGGCATTTGGTGTAATGGAACTCGATTTGCAGACGATGATGAAGAGGCGTCGATGCCAGCAGCCCCTTTTTCAGGTCAACTAGCAACTCCCTGATGGGGATTGCAGCCAGAAAGCTCTTGATGTACTCTTTGCACGACTCTTTGCCCGTGCCCACCACGCTCCATTCTTCCACATTCTTTCCTTCTGTTAGATTACTAGTAGTAGATGAGCCTTCCTTATTCTCATTTTGCTCTGGTTTATCCTCTGCAGATTTACCTTCCTGCTTATCAGTGAGCTGATGAATCGCGGAATCTCTATCAAATTTCAAGATGAAGGCCTGATTGCAGCCTTCATAGAGCCTCTCACCCAAAGTCTCAATAATGTAGTATGCATCTTGCTCGACCTTCAAGACGAAGAAGTGATCGTTCCAGCTGATGATGTAGACGAGAGGGCGAGCCGAGGTAGGCATCTCTGAGGAAGCTGCAGAGATCTCATCCCATATGTTGTCAAACGACATGGCGCCTTGGAGGAAATCACACCCTTTCTCATCCAATCCTTCCGGATGGAAGAATCCAACGAATGACTTCTCTGGCACGACAGAAAGTGGCCGGTCCTTTGCCTCCAGTACTGTATCGAGATCAAAATGCTTGTCCGGGAAGCGCTCCATGTATGCCTCGTCGTCGCAGAGATTTCTCCACTCCAGTGATCCGTCAAGGATGAGTCTGTCAAGCTGGGACTTGATCGGCATCTCATTGTCGTTGGACTGCAGCCAGTCCGCGATGGCAGCAACCAGAGCCGTGCAAGCACTCTCACCGCCTGCACGCTCGTGCCTCTGGTCGATTGAAGCGAAGAAAACTTGTGTTTTCAGCTTCATGTGTCCATCGCGGCTCGTGATCTCCTTATCTTCCCAGGCGCCAACCGTGAAATCATCGTCTCCAAAGGCCGAGGCGCACGTGCTGGAGCTCTCCCCGTCTCTCTGTAAACACAAATTCAGCAAAAAATCTCGACCATCCGGAAACGATTGGGCAAATGATCGAAAGCATAATACCGTTAAGGTGGACTCGTCGGAGGAGCTAAGCTGCCTTCGATCGAAATCAATGTCATCGCCTCCTTCCTCGCCATAGCACTTCTTCAGCAACGGCTCCCCCTTCATCTTGGGAGACTTGAAGCTCAGCTTCCGCTTCCTCCACGGCAGAATCCGAGGCTTGGCGCTCTGCTCCTGCATCGGATGATGATCATCGGGGGACGACGACACGTGCTTGGTTCGATATGTGTAGTATAGCCAGTCCTCGTCCTCACTCGTGTTTGTTGCTCCGGCATAGTTTGCATAAGCCAAAGTCTCATAACTGAAGGACTTCCTGTCGCAAGAATCCTCCTCACTGGAGCCGTGGTCGTCTGAATCGGAGGAGTCGAGAGGATCGCTCCTGTCGGAGCTCCTGCCATCACTGCCTTCGTCTCTTTTAGGCCTGAACGAAGAGAGCCCCTTTAAGATGTTGATTCTCATGGGGCTGGCCTTGGAAGGGGAGAGAGAGGGATCCTGTTTCTCTGTGGAAAACATTTCTCCGTAGCATGGTGATCGAGGAAACAAGAGAATGGATTTTGGCGCTGATTCAGATTGATCTTGGACATTTTCCAATTCAACTAGAACGACTGACAGCTGCATTACATAAAGAAACACCATATTCACCAAATATTCATTGAAAAAACAAAAAAAAAATTGGGTGAAGATTGCTTACATGAAGAGAAGCATTGGTATCAAGAGGAATATCAATGTCCCTGGCCTGTTTATCGAAACCTGCTAGATTTAATGATGCAGAGGCTACCCTGTTCGACCCCTGCATAGTCAACATCAATTAACAGAAAAAAAAAAAAAAAAAAACACAGAGGGAGAGAGAGAAGACTGACATTGAAAAGGGTGAAGGAGACCTCCCAAGGATGAAAGAGACCGTCCTTATTAGCGGAGAAAGCGCAGAAGCATCGAAATTGTTCGTCCCATGGAACAATTCCGTGCTGATTCAACAACACCTCCTTTGTGAAATTCCTTCTAACGCTCTTCCTGAGAGAACTCAGAGAGATCCCTTTGGCGCCCTTCCATTTGATCTCAACCGAATAGCCGGCGCAATCGTCGCGCTTCACACCGCTTTCCAGCCGATGAACGGTGATTCTCGCCTCCAATTTCTTCGATTGCCGTGGCCTCCACTTCATCATCTTCACCACCATTGTTGACTTTTTTCTATTTTAAGGAAGAGCTCTGCGCTTTGAAATTAGAAATGGTGGTGAGAGTGAATGAGACTTTATAAAATCAGAGTGATGAAAGTTTACACTTTCCAGCTTTGGAGATAGAGAGGGATGGATGGAAAATTATCATAATAAGGCCCCCCACTATATATTAATGACGGAAGATTGTACTTGTCAACCAATATATTTATATTTGATTCTTTCTTATCTATTTCTCCATTTACTTATATGCACTTGATTTATATTCTTTCGTATTTAGTACTTTCAACCGAAATTGGATTCATATATTTTAAGATATAAAAGTGAAATTAATGTTTTTCTTTTCTTAGAATTGAATTTAGGCTCTTACAGTTGTAATTTGGATTTAATGATTAATGTCGATGAAATCATAGGGATTTTTTTAAGTCAAAATATAAAGTTTTGATTTTTTATTAATACCGGATAAGGAAAATTGCATTCACTAATTTTCATGGAACAACTGGATGTTGAGAAGATAAATTGAGTACTACTTAGCAAATCAAGTCAATATTAGTATGGGGTTAGGTAATTACTAATTAGAGTAGCATGATTAATGTTAACGACGAAGGCCGGCTGTACAGAGCGATAAACATAAAACTCAACGCTTGTTCAACCAGCAAATTTCCAGTTTTCTTTTACTATATATCCTACATTAATTATTCGTCAAGGGACAGTGAAGTAAACACTGTGTGTTTACAATTAAATGCGGCAATATATATACTCACGAAGGTTCAAATTCTAATGCTTATAGCATCTTAATCCAAAATTAAGACCAAATTTCAATCCTTAGATTTTAAAATGAGTGGATGAGATTAAATCTTACGAATCTCAATAAATAGTAGACAAAATATCAACAAAAGGCTAATATCGTCATTATGTTATCATATGATAATTTTCGCGAATGTTTTTTTTATATCAACATAGTGTAACAATATGACATAAGAATATCAACACTAGTACAAGAAAATATCAACACATATTTATTGAGATTTTTACATGATTTTATTGAGATTTTTACATGGTTTTATTGAGATTTTTTGATGTATTTGTTGATAAAAATCTGGTTATCAACATTTACGAAAACTAAAATAAAAAAAATATCAAATTTCATCATCCGAACGTCGTCGGAACATATGCAATTGAGATCTCGTTGGAATCCTTATAAAATTATCTTTAATTTGATATATTTTTTGCGGAAAAATAATTTAAATCGAGAGAATTACGTAAATTTAAAGTTTTAAGATAATTTTAATGAGAGAGAATTGACATTAATACCCTCTAATTTTATTTATTAATTTTCTTAATTAAAAATATAATCCATGTGACATTATTTAGCAATTGATCACTCCACTACTTACGAATAAGTTTAATATACTTGGGTGTGGTTCAGTTTGCAATATTATATTTCGGAACTAAATATATATTGTGTTTAGATCACGAGATTGAATCTCACAACCAAAATAATCTTACAACTTAATCCTAGATGAATTATCTCGTGTGGTTGGTTAACTAAAGGTGAGTTTGTGGCTTGTCCCCTTAGAGTGTCCACTATAGATGGCCGGGCCACTAATGCCCATGTTTATCACTATAGTGGACATGGCCAAGCCACCAAAAATTTTATTTTTTCCATTTTGTCTATATTTTAATTCTACTACAATTAAAATTGTTAGACTACAATAATTAAATAAAATGCATAATTTAATGAAAACTAAATCGAAAACCAAATCTTCGTTGTATTATAGAACGGGGTAAAATTATACAACGAAAATTGTTTAGGAACACGCAAACAAAAACATAAAAAAACACCGCCATCGCCGACTACTCGGTCTCATCATCAGAATCCGCCACTTCATCTTCACCCATTGCATCGTCACCGCCAACGTCATCATCGTCACCACCACCGCCACCGCTCTGAGGTCCCGTCGCCGCCGCGGCCGTGTCCTCCCACCCCAACAACGACCTCAGCCTCACTATAAGGTCGTAGTACATCATCTTGGTAGTCGGGTCGGTCGACTTCTCATACAAGGCCAGAGTGTCATTGAGTTCCTTTATCATCTGCTCGCAGCAGAGTGTTGGGAGGCAGCGGCGGAGGCGGATCTAGCGGCTCGGATGGCGGACTGTTGACCCAGGGCCGTGGACGCCGGGATAGTGACGGGGGGGGGGGGGGGGATCCTCCATGACCTCGTCGTTGAGGTCGAAGGTCCTTGAACCGCCGCTACTACTGCTGCAGTTGCCGCCCCTGCCCTGTCTTGTACGGCTTGGCCCAGAATCAGACGCGTTCTCGCAGATGGCTTTGAATTTTGGGGAGTCCCGCAGAACGAGGAATTCTGCCCAGTAGGTAAACTTCTTGCCTACTTGCACATTGAACAACTGCATCGACAGGGATTTTATGTCGGCTTCGCTGCGGCCACTCTCAGCAGTGCGCAGTTGGTTCTCGTATATACCAATGAACTTCCGAAGAGTTGTAGTGATCCTGCCGAACTTCTTCCGAATCTGATCGGGTGTACGGTCGACGCTCCCCGACGGTTTGAATTCATTGTACACCACCAAGACTTTCCGCCAGAAGCATAAGTCGGTCTGATCCGTGCCAACTATGGCATCTGTCGTCACCGCGTCCCATGCCCTCGCAATAGCAATGGACTCGGCATCTGTGTACAAAAACCCTCGTCGACCACCGCCGCCGCCTTCCTGCCCGCCGCCGCCATCGCCGCGACCACCGCGGCCGCCGCCCTGCCCACCGTCGCCGTCGCCGCCACCTCGCGCGGATCCTCCGCCATGCCCGCCGCCGCCGCCCCTTCGCCCGCCATTCCCGCCGCCACTTCGCCCGCCACCGCTTCTTCCACCGCCTCCTCTCCCCGTCTCTACACGACCGAGCGTCGGCAATGGGGTATCAGGCGACCCCATCAATTGTTCCCATGTGAATCTATCAGATTCATCAAGCGGAGAATGACAACTCTGAAATGGGGAGGATTGAAATTGGGACGGGAAGTTAATCGCGTCCATGTTGGGTCGATAGTCGCCCGTCCCTGGTTAGGTACGACCCGCATATCTCTGCTGATAGGCCGAGGACTGCCCCCGGTTTTGGGGTGTTTGTAGCCACGGCGCCGGCGATGGCGGACTCCACATCTGGGATGGAGGAGGGGTGGGACTCGATCCCCAGTGTTGGGGGGGTGGAAAGTCCCCCTGTCCTGAATCTCCATAACCGGGATCGTCTCCGCCTTGCATTTCACAAAAATTCAAATTGAAGGGAATAGGGTAAATTGTGTGTGAGAGTAGAGTAAAAATAAGCTATGAATTTTAGGTATGAATAGAAAAAATTTCGAAAATTAAAAAAAAAATAATAATAAATTCTGAAAAGGGGAGAGCCGCGGCTCGTGGCCATCACTATAGGAGGGCCGCGGCTCGCGCCCAAGCGCCGCGGCCAGGCCACTATCGTAGCCCCCCCCCCCCCCCCCCCCCCTCCCCCGACCGCGGCTGCCCACCCCCCGCACTATAGGGAGCCGCGGCTCGCGGCTCTCCCGTGGCCCGGCCGCGGCTCCCCTATAGTGGACACTCTTATTCCTTCTGGGGGTGGTTTTTTAGCTTTGTTAATGACGTATGTTCCGCTTTGATGCAGACCTTCGAGTTTGGAGAATGCTCCTCTTGGACCTTCTAGCTATGTTGTATCTTCGCTATTGTGGATCTATTGCTTTGTACTGGTTTACCCTTAGTTTTCGGGGCAATTTGTGCTTTATTTTAATTTAAAAAATGAATGTCATTGTATTAATTTCGAAATTGGAAATATGAAACTTGAATTAAATGCATAGTTAACTTTATACACGCAATGGATGAAATTTGCAATTTAACATCTATGATCTATCCTAATCCGATGGCCCTCTCATGAATAAAGAAGCATCTGTCCGATTCTGGAAATATTCCCTGTACCTATTGCCAATTGCCAAAGCAAAATAATAGTAAAATACTTATAGTATTGTAAATTTGTAATAATACAAATAATAATAAGATGCGTTTCCAAAAAGTATTACTCCCTCTGTCTATAGTAATGGAGACGGTTTTTTTTTCGTCACGGAAATTAAGAAAAATTGTGTTAGGTGAGTTAAGTAAAGGGTGAATAAAGTGGAAAATGAAAAAGGTAGAAACATGAAGAGAGAATAAAATAAGAGAAAGTAAAGTATGTGTAGAAAAATATATTGACTTTTACTAGAAAAGAAAATGACTCTATTATTATGGAATGTACCAAAGTGACAAAATGACTTTTTTACTATAGAATGGAGGGATTACTACTACTCTAACATATTTTTTCGGTGCAATTTGGGGACTAGCATGATAGGTGTTGGACCGAACGGTGCATTTAAAATTTTATAAGAAGCTATATCCATTTTATAACATAAACTATTCCTCATTATATTAGTAGCATATTATATCTTTAAAAAAAAGACTAATTTTTGCATTTTTTTTCCCTTCCATTAAAATTAGATCAATTTCTAAATATAAAGTTTAAACATTTAAATATTATTAATATTGTGGATCTTACATTCCACTAACAGTACTTATCTATTATGCCATGTTTGGTTGTCAGGATTCTGTCTGGGAAAGTAATATGATTCCTTACATTTTATATTCCTGTGTTTGTTTCGGTTTTTAATCAAATTGGAAAAGTAATCAGAATCCGTGAACAAGGAAAGTTAGTACAACTTTCCAGGATTCAGAATCCTAGCTTTTCTTAGGTATTCTCATTCCCAGCTTTAGGATTCTTACGTATTTAATACATTATTATTATTATTATTATTATTATTATTATTATTATTATAAAATACAATATTTTAATAATAATTTAAAATTATAAATCATCCATAATTTCAGTATAATAAATAACTATAATTAAATTTATCATAATTATAACTATATTATTATAATTGTTATTATCATAATAGTAATTAATAATTTATTAAATAATTAAAATATAATTATAATATAAATGATACAATAATAATACTATTATTTTATAAATTAATAATTAATCAATAAAATCGTAGTGAAATTTAAATTATATAATTTATTTGGATTATATTAGCCATAATTAATATTAATAATAATAATAATAATCATCTATTTATTATTATAACCATTTATGATTATAATATCCATGTAACTATTATGAAAATTATATTATTATATATTATGATGGATATTCATATTTAAATTATCCATAGTAACAATCAATATAATTATTATCATTTGTAATAATAATTTATTAAAAAATTTGTATTATTTTTTTTATATATAAAAGGTAATAAGTAGTAGTATATTTTTAGTTTGGTGTTTAAATTAAATATAAAATATAAAATCTTGATATTTTTCAAACACTGGAAAGTAAAGTTATTAAGAATCATTTTTCTGGGATTCATTTTTCCAGGAATCATTTTCCTTTCCAACTTTTTTCTCGTCAACCAAACATGGCTTACTTACAATTATTTTCTCTTCAATCTTATTTTACCAATTGCTACTATATTAAAACTCATGTCATACACGAATAGATCTATTTTTGGTGGACGGAGGTATTACTATAAACATATACTGCTTACTACTATATAAGTTCATATATATAACGAATATTGAGAGAGAGCTTTGAAATTATATCCAACTTAAAATTATAAAGGAAACCCAACATTATTCTTTTTCAATATGAAATTATCCGTTTCAAATCTTAATACTATTATTCTCCACGTACTTGTTGATATGAAATTATACATTCACATGGTATACTGTATAAGTAATAATGAAAAATACTGAAACATAATGTGAAGTCGAGAATCCGATGCGAAACAATTCAATCATTGTATAAATACAACTCTCATATTAATATTCTGGAGAAGTACATTTTAAACACTAATTAGTGGGGCAATATTATGAATACTAATATTTTAGAGCAAATTATGATTATTATCTGAGAAGTTCTCTCAGTGCAAGTAACAACTTAGAGCATAAAATAAAATGAATTAAGAAAGAAGTAGCAAAAGATATACTAACATCATAATTTTATCTTTATAACATTTCATTGTAAAATGTAAAGAAAGGGACATTTCCAAGTTCATGTTTCCCACTTTCGAAGAAAAATAATTATGAGATTCAACGCATGATCAATATATTTAACATCATCGTTCATATGCAATTTATTTAATGCAGTTCACATATATAGTATTTAATATTCTGTATAGTTGACTATTAATGAAATAAATATTAAAAAGAATAAATATAATAGCGAATATATGTGTATATTAATCTGAACTCCAAATTAAATGTATTTCATAAATCATTTCAACAAAATCTAATGAAAGAGATCAGAAATAGATAACTAGTCAGTTTAATTAGAATCTTGATTGGATTCTTTGTTACAGTTAGTAAATAAATTATTCCTGTGCCAAAATATAATTATGGTGGTAAGTAATTTTTTTCTTTTGTTTTTGTGATAAACCGGAATTAGGGTACACACAATGTTTCGTCCTCAGGGTTAATTTAATTCGACTGTCATGGTGAATCTATTCTATGAAATTAAATAGCTATTGAAGAACATATATTCGAAGTGTGATTTTAAAACGTATAGATTGAAAAGTATATATATTTGCTTCTTTTTAATGAAATTAGTAAATATAAACTCAAACAAAAATATATTCTTTGAAGGAAAAAGAAAAAAAAACTTCTAAATAGAGTGTGTCTGTCTTCAGTAACTCGTGGAAATAGAATTAATACTCACTCCATTTCCTAAAAATAAAAACTTTTAAAATGGTATAAATTTTAATATAAAAATAAATTAAGAGAAATGTAAAGAAAAAGTATGTTAGTGGAAAAATGGGTCTTATTTCATACAGAGAGAAATTTCTAAAAATGGAAAGAGTTCTAATTTTAGAAACGGGATGGAGTATTATTTTTTGATTAAGTATAAAGTGCACAAAGCCAACGAAGAGTGGCAAGCAAGAAAGTTCCGCTAAAACAACCAAAATTGACAACAACTAACAATCAACGTAGTAGAACTAAGAGACCTACAACAAGGCCATACGACAACCACGTCTCAACAGCAGAACCAACAATCCAACAAGCAAGACACCATATTTAGAAATCCAAAAACGAATAGCAAAGAAGACAACACACAGGTGGTGACTTGACTAAAGATTGTTAAGTCATTTGAGTAGGTGCAAATGAAAGGTTTGATGTCATTATTTTTTACTTTTCGTTGGTAAATTGATTATTAGGGCTTATTTAATCATGATTACTCTTGTAGTTTCACAGTAAAATCATCTTCAAATAATATTCCGCATTTTACAATGTTGTACGTAAGTATTTCAGTATTTGGTATCAAAAGTAAGGAGAATTCTCTCAATTTGTATGTATACATGTCATACACCCATACCTAATATTCTTCATGGCCCCAAATTCATATTTAAAAAAATGTTAAATAAACTATTGGAGAAGAGTGCAATAATCTAATGGGGTGACCTATTGCCCTATTAAGTTATTCAATTACCTAAAAATAATTTCGACGAGAACCAAAAATCCAGAGGAAATGCACATACATTGATGCAACTCTAAAGCAACAAATTTGAGCCACATGTTAAAGTTCTTTGTTCTTTCAAACTCTATACTAATGCACTATACAAATATCAACCGGACCACATATATTGAACAAAGTTTTCCATCTTTATATATACCATCCTTATTTTATACTCCATTTAATAATGTAATGGATTTTCTTTTCATTTTCTGCTAAACTTTTGTTAGGATCCATGAATGTTTAGGATCGCCAATCCTTAATTGGAATTTGAGTTATTTTAAAGTTGCCAAGTACTCGTCTAGATAACTCATTAATGTAATCAAAATATTTAGAATTTTAAATATTAGCTAGGGATACTTGCTAAAAGAAACATAAAATTCGATTCTCGTTTATGACACATGTTTAAATTGTTCCAATATTCGCATTTTTTATTGTTATTTGTAGCGTTGCATACACATTTAGTGATAATATAGAAACATAGTAGTATGAGGTCACATACCTCTGAAAAAATTACAAATGAATATTTTGAAAATACTTAATTATTTTTCAGATTTATATTAATAAAAACAAATTTTAAAATTTAAACTATTGGCAAATTATTAAAATAGAACGATAAAATAGTTTAGGTTTTGGCTCTAAATAATTTTGCTGCGAAAATGAGGAAAAAAGATTAATAATCATAGTCTCTATTCAAAACTGATGGAATAAAGTAATTTTATTATACCTATATTTAACCCTCGACGGTCATATGCGATCATGATTATGAGAGTTTCATATGCTCTGCGACAAATTTTGGAAAATGACTCCCAAACTCTTGAAACTTTTACTAGCATTTAACCCAATTTTTTTATTACTATATTCTTAATCATCGTCAAAGACTATTGTTGTTAAGAAGTTGTCGTTCGTAATTCTACAATAGCAGGTTGATTATTGTTTTCAGCTGATTGTATTTAAACTTTGACTCACTTATAAATTTTGCAAAAGTAGATCGATATTAGGCGCCTTAATTATAACAACATTTTCTACCGAAATGTAAAGAAAAAACTACCGGGGACAAATCATTTTTTAAAAAAATCAACTAAAGTGGCCCTCATAATTCGTGTTATATTTGTAATTTGTGGGCATAAAAGGGACCCCAAAATCAAAATGTCTTTTTGACTAAAAAAATATATAGAAGAGAAAAGATAAATGTACATAAATTTTACATGTACATAATCTTCTTAAAATTTTAAATTTAATTGAATTTAGTTAAAAATTGATTTATTATTTATTGTATTATAAAATGTAGCAATAAGAAAGAAGTGATATAGAAATTTTATGTTAAATTGTAACATCATTTCGAACTTGATTCGAATTAATTATATAATCTTTAATAAAAAATATATTTATTTTTTAATTTTACAAATATTTAAGTTAAAATTTTAAATTTTTTTGAAGTATTGCAAAATGATTAATATGAAAATTATTTTAAATCAATTAAAATATACAAATTAAGTTTTAATATAAAATATTTAAAAATGTTAAATTATGCACGTGCAATTATGTATATTATCATTACCCAAAATTGAAAATCGAGCACTCCATGATTATACTTGCTGACTTTACCTTCTACTCCATATTTTTGGCTGCCTACATATCTGGCCCATTAAAATGACCTGTGACTAATAGACGTAAATTTAAACTACAAACTTAAATATAAAGTGAATCTGCAACCAGAATAATTTCCCTATATTCAAAACTGTGGTTTATTTCCTTTGGAGCCACGATAACTTCGTGTTGGAAGAATCTGTGTTTTTATGAAATTTATTTATCCATAAGTAAGAGAGTAGAGAGGCGTCTCTCACACAAACACCTTGCAATGAGAAAAGAGTAATTGCACGGTTGACTCTCTCTTAGAAAAAACTATAAGAAAAAATAAGAAAGGATATGGATGAGTTGATACGTCTCATTTTAATCATGACATTATAGATCTGATAAATCATAAATGACATTTAAATTCTAATGTGCTTTGAGAATACACTTGGCCCAGAATAATTTATTTATGTACCAACCCAATACATACAAGTCATTTTTATTTTCTTTTCAAAATCGTGCAATGAACATTAAACATTCGCCTGCTCGAACGCATACTAAAACTTACGTGCACATTATTAATTAATTATTAAGTCAATTTAAATATCCCTACTTATAATTACAATAATTAAAAGGGTGGGGCCTCATAATTTTAGGGCAAAGGCAGCGTCTCAACGGATGACTTAAGCACGAAGCTTTGTCTTTATCTGATAAGCATGTAGTTGTGCACGCGCCACCTCCGCACCTTTGGCGTGCTTACGCACGTGACGAGGGTGGATCAAGAAATTGAAATTCATGAGATTGGAAATATTGAAAAATATTTTTATTGTTTTCCAACTCTGGTGGTATCATTTTTGTTAATTTACCAAAAAATAGTCCCAATTTTTCGTTTGTGTTTGTATTTTATGTGGTTTAATGTATCTAGTGGATTTTGCAGTCTATGCATTTAATGAGTATGTGTAGTATATGTGTGAACTATATATTGTGTGTATGCACAATTCTTTCAAATTTAATTTTTAATAATCAATTCAATTTCCTAATGGATTTGGAATTGTAAAAATATATTTTTTTCAACTCCAATTCCAAATTATATTTCTACAATCCAAACGAACCCTATGATCTTCGGTATTATGATAAGTCTTAATGATTTTATTCTCATATTGAATGGACATCATATATTCACAAAGAAACAATAAAATAACACTATCATCTGACACAGCACACTTTAACATTTTGCACATTAATATTGGAATTTAAAAAGTCAGCGCTAACAGTTCCACTCACGAAACATGATGTGATATAGTAGTATACACATCAAGTCATCAACCAAATACTAATATCTTGTTAATTGAGCACCCACACTATCACAGAAATCAGAACAGTTATATGAATATGCTACTGCCATATGCCAACCAGAGAGAAATTATACCTTCAAATCAAAATGATTTTGATACCAAAGAAATACTACTACTGACTAGGTCCACTTCAAAAGATAAAGAGCTAGCTAGCTACCCATAATATATTTTCTTTTCGGATTTGGCGTAAATTGACAATAAGTTGAGAAGACCACTGATAAATTCTTTATGACGGTAGGGCTTGGTGGCTGTCATTGACAAAAGTGCCAACAGTTTTGAACCATCGCAGGAGATTGCGGTGATCCTTCACATAAAGCCAAGCTTGCAGAAATGGAAATAGGCTCTCGTTTATTCCACGCTCTTCAATATAGCTATGGAGAGCATCTCGAATCTTTTCATCTACATCTCTGTCAATTGATCAAAAAATGCACTCATCAATTGAGAAACTGTTCATGAAAATGATACGAGTGTCATAATGCAAATCCACTTCTAGCATGATAAAATTCCAAACCATCAGTTCTATAAAAAGCTACCACCATATAAAAATTCATGTATCTAAAAATAGTATTTGTCTCATCAGACAATTCAAGTGTATTAACAATTTAAGATACCAATTACCAAGTCTAAGTGAAGTGACAAATTTATGTTATGATACCCTGACATCATGTCACTTTCTTATCACTACAATTCATATTCAGAATCTAATCTTTGGGTATTTGCAGATAACTCAAATCTAAGTGGCTAATGGTAAAAGCTTGTAACTCATCCCTGATATCACAACAGATAAAAGCTTGTAACATGTAGGGAGAAAATTCACTTACTCAAAGACTGGACCATGATATTTAGATGGAACTGCAAGGAAGCCTCCAGACTCTGCTTTTGGTCTGAGTGAAACAGAATGAATCCCAAGAGCATCTGGATACATTCCACAAAGTAAATGCAGAGAATCTTGCTGCCCTGGCTTAGCAATGTCAACATGAACAAATAACTGATTAATGTTGTCATTGCCATAATCATCAGCAGAACCTCCTGGAATGATGTCAACCATTCTCATAACTGATACATTGACCACCTCATCTCCAAACACGCGCCTGAGAACAGGGCCCCCAGTATCAAGTGCCCCCTTTACAACTTGGTATGGAGAAGGTGGGCTAATCTTCTGAGAAATATGAAAATCTAACTAGAATAAGTAAGCCAAAAAGGTATCTACAGGTGAACATCATCTCATGAAGAAGTTTAGCAGGATTTCAGAAAAACACAAACAGTCCAATAGAATAGATTTCAGATCCATCTGCTTACAAGCATGAAAGAATAATGTCCTGATCCATTATGCATTTAAAAAGTAATTTGTGGATAAGCCAATGCACTTCATAACCCTCATAGGTAGTTCCCAGCCGATTCAACACTAACTGGAACACAAAATAAATGTATACCTACAACACCTCGTCTTTCTGATTTAATTCTATCTAACTGTAACTTGAGGCTATATTGTAAAGTAAAAATGTTAAGGAAAAAATGAAGTGAATGTAGGATTCGTCGTATTCAATCAGCAATAATTAGCAGGAACACGAAAGTAGAGAGAAAAATTGGGTACCGGAGGTGGAGTCATCTTGGAGACCTCGAGATAGTGGTCTTTGAGGGAGCGAAGAATGATTGAATTGACAGTGTACGACGCCGTCGACGAAAACGGTCGCGACACTAGTCGCTGCGCGGCGCACACTAGACCCTTCCTCCATCTCATCGCGCCGCAATCGCTCACAAATGCCCTACCCTGCTGCCTGCTGCTTTAAATCTTAGAAAACCTTTACACTTCTCGAACGACGCCGTGTCGCACTTCCAATTTTTCACAATGAGCAGTTAGTTACTTCCTCCGTCCCGCTTTAGCAGTTCCATTGACTTTTCTGCACTTATTTTGTAAAAATGATAATAAATAGTTAAAGTGGAGATATAATAAAGTAAAAAAGAGAATAATGTAGATAAGACTCTTCTCTATATTATTCTCTTTTTACTTTATTATTTCTCCACTTTAACTATTTATTATCATTTTTACAAAACGAGTGCAGAAAAGTCAATAGGACTGCTAAAGCGGGACGGAGGGAGTATTAAAATAACATATTTGATGCATAAAAATGAAACTTAGATCTTTATTTCGTATCGTTTTTTTATTTCGTGACAAAAATGACTCTGAGTACCAAATATATGATATTTGGGCCATGAAGAATAATTTTAGAAATTTAAATTAAATAGTAATACTACCAAACATGTGATTTCTCTTTCTTCTTCTTTCTTTTTTCTTCTTCATCAGTTTCTATTTCTTCTTCTTTATCTTCCTTTATTCTTTCTTTTTTCTACTTCGGTTTCTATTTCTTCTTCGTTCTATTTTCCATTTCTTTTTTTTAGTGTGATATAATGAGCTCGAAATAATGGGTTATGTTTTTTGAAGCTAAAGATCGTATGAAGATGAAACCTTTTAATTTATCTTTATTTCTCTTATTACTAAGATTTTTCTAAAAAAAAATCAAATATCATGAAGAAGAAGGATACACATACCATGGTGTTCTATAAATAAATGTTTGAATAATGAAATTTAATATCACACAAGTTTTTTTTAAAAAAATCATGATCCACTATTACATCTACTAATGTTTAACTAAAAATTTTTACAAAAATGAAATTGTGATATATTGAACAATATTTTACTTTTATTTTTAAAAAATTAAAAATTTTGCCTACAAATTGTGCACACCAATTAAATAAAGAAGAAATGAATTAGGAAAGAAGAATAGAAGAAAAAGAAACAATATTTTTATGATATCATTTTAGGTCATTTATTATGTATGTCTAAAAATGTCCTCCATGGAAAAAATATAAAAATGTGTTTCTAGGTATCATTTTTATGCAAAAGTGAAATATTAGGTAGGACATGTAGTACACTCTTAAATAAATACTCCATCAGTCCCCAAATAGTATAAACTTTGGGTTTGTCACGGGCTTTAATGCATTATTGGTAAAGTAAGAGGGACAGATAGAGTTTTTTAAGTATTGTTAGTGAGAATGAGTATCACCTCATTAGAGAGAAGAGATTTTTCAAAATTAGAATGTTCATATTATTTGAGGACGGATAAAAAGGAAAATAGTGCATACTCTTCATGGACGGGGAAGTAAGAAATAATATTGTCAAACTAAAATCACTAAATAACCGTGTGCTCGAACAAACTTACTTACCCATTAAAAAATATCGCTTAATCAGCAATTCGTGTTATTTTCTAGTAATATTATAAGAATAATTTTTCGTAAAGAATTGGCGAACCTGGAATGTCATTCATAGATGTAGTGCAATTAAGAATTCTAGATAGTATAAGCGATCTCGTACGTGCATATTACATATGCATCACATCAATAATGAAGAAGAATATGAAACATATACGGTATATTCCAATTTGGGTAAGTATTTACTGTCACATCCACAAAATATAGAACATGGGAAGGGTTTGGCTTATAGGCTGACAACTGAGTATTTTTCCATTATGGTACACTCGAAGCCAAGTCAATTACACAATTACAAGGCTCAACACATGAAAGCTTACCACCACTATTCCTACAACGGACAAACTGTAACACTATTTGCCTATCAAAATTTTGCTATACTACTAACAAGAAAAAAACAGATCTATTACCAGCTGATTGACTCATTATATTGACTGGGGATTTAATAAAATCCAACCACTAACCTCATTAATACCATTGTTTACATCTTCACTTCTTCCGATTCTTCAATCTACTAACTTTCACAATCTTCCGCTTTGACTTGTCACCTCCCGCGCTTCCCAGTGAAAAGCTGCCTCCAGCATTGAATTCTAGACTGCCTGATGCCTGGAAGGAAGAAGGGCTCTGTAAGGGTACTTGATTTTGCTGGCTGTTGAACATGAACAGATTGTTTTGTGGTGGAGCAACTGATCCAAATGCAAAGGTAGGTGTGGCAGGGGAAGCAGATGCTTGGCCAAATACAGGAGTAGGTGAAGATGACGGCACTGGATCCTCAGCCATGCTGTCTTCTGCATTCATCTTATCGTTATTCCCAGGAGAGGCTGCAAAACCACCACCAACTGGCGACTTACCAAGCACAGGCGGAGACGGGGAAGCAGATGCACTAGTGAATGAGAAAATCAGACCCGACGAGGTACCACTGGATGAATTGAAAGCCATGGGTGGTGCAGCATTTGCAGAAGCAGAGAATAAAAATCCTGAGGACTGGGGAGAGGCAGAAGGTGGAGAACCAAATAATGGGGAATTTTTGCTTTGCCAACCAGAACCAAAGACATTAGAAGCCATACTAGTGGAGCTAGTTGTATTAATCGCTTCTGAAGAAACTGTGGTACCACCAAAACCGAATACTGGTGGGGCAGTAGCACTGTTTGAACAGACTGTAGTGGTTGAAGAAGATGAACCAAAACTGAATGGGCTAGAAGTTGCACTAGCACTGGAGCTAACAGTAGATCCTTCTGAAACAGCAGCCGAAGTTGCACCGAATTTGAATAAACTCGGTGTTGGCCCAACATCAGGGACAAGAGAGGTGGTATTTGATGTGGAAGTCGATGAACTAAAACCAATACTGATGCTCGGAGTTGGCACTGAACCAAGATAAGAGTCAGTATTCATGTTATGTGCTGGAACTAATGCAGATGGAACAGACTCTGGTGATGTGCCCTGTGAGATGGTACCAGCACCAAAAACTGGAGATTTGGTGGCAATAGCAAAGTTGGAATTTTGAAGACTGCTTCCCATTGAATTACTTAAAGAAGAACCAAGCTTAAAAATGCTATTAGTAGAGCCAGTTGTTGCTGCTGCAACAGTAGAATATGAGTTACTTGAGGTGCCAGAACTTGGATTTATGTCTATTTTGGCTCTCTGATCTGCTGTCTCTGAGACGCTAGTTTCTGGTGCTACTGATACTGTAGTTGGCGGATCTACGGAAGAAACAAATTTGAAAAGAGGTCCACCAGAACCTAGAGATTTTTCTGCACCTCCAAAAATGCTTCCACTAGAGGGGACTGCTTTGCTGGTACTGCCACCAGTGGAGAGAAAGTTAGCAGAACTGGTCAAAGAGGTAAACAGGGGAGCACTACCCGTGGATGTCGAATGCATATCACCAAAAGAAGCTGCAGGAAAAGATAGTGGAGAAGATCTTGAAACAAGTGGCCCAGTTAATGCCACAGAAGAACCATCATCACATTTTCCATTAGTATCTACCACTTTTCCAGGCTTCATATGAAATCCTGTCTCTGAATCAAAAGTTCTGACTTCAGAGCCAACTGATATCAAAGTATTGGCCAAGCTGAACATGCATTTAAAATATTAAGATGGAAGACAATCGCAAAAACTTGACACTTGATGTAAACCATACAAAACAACTAACCTGCTTGATCTTTCAGCGGATTCAGCCCTTTTGGTGGATCCAGAAGGAAATGAAGGAGAATTATCAGCAGCTTTAGAGCTGAAGCTGAACAAATTAGAACTATTCGCTTCCTTAGCCTTATCAAATGCAGGAACTGATGAAGCAAGAATTTGAGATTGTGAAGTAGCAGCATTTTTTCCTTCTGATGCAGGGATGGCAATGACACCAGTCCCCTTTTCAAATGTGACTGCCCCAGAGGTAAGTTCGCTTGTACTCCTCGAACTAAGTCCCGTAGATGAGTTATCTTCCGACTGGAGAGTTGTTTTGGCATCTCCAGCAGGTTTGGTGTGCAAGTACTCAAAAGGCCCTTTATTATTATTGGATAAAGACTTTGATGAAGGTCCATTGCGCTCTGCATCAGCAAGCTCCAAGGAACCCTAGAAAATTCCACCACAACAAATACATTGGCAAGATACAGCGATGGATATATAAGAGAGAACTATTAAACTAGTTACTTAATTGTATTGATAGATATTTAGTGAAAAGATGTAAGACAATCAGACAATATACAAGATGTGTACAAGCCAGCTCTGAATAGAGCCAGCAGATTACAATCTTCAGAAAATAAAATATACTGCACCAGCTTTAGTACTGTAAACAAATGCAACCATTGACAAATATAATTTATATATGGAGAAGACAGATATATATGGCATGCATCCATAAAACTAGAGCTAAACAATGTGTACCTCTTCTGTCCTCATCCTTAAAGCTCTCTTCTTTTGAGGTAGGGATGATCCATTCTTCATAACAGAATCACCAGCTCCAAGGCCAGAAGTAGAAGCCTTCAAGGACACTGCAGAATCATTGTTCAGAACAGAGTTCCATCTGCCAGAAGGAATAAAGGAATCATTGGGATTATTCCCTTCTGTTTTCCCTTGCTGTCGGGGAGAAGACTCGTGAACATCAGGCAGTGTGTTCTGATTCACAGACTTAAGATCATCCTGGGCGTTCAATAGCAACTTTGAAGTGCCTACATCCTCCATGCTGCAGAGGGCCTGTCCGGGGAGCCTACACGAGAACAACTTTAAAGATGAGTTCTCCTGCATTGCCACTAACTTTGACACTGGAGATTTTTCCTTTGGGCTGATCTTTTCAAGTTGCTGCAATATTTTGGCAGCAACTTCTTTAGACTTGGAAGGAATATGAGCATAACTGGTTCTTGGGACACTCTCATTCTCATTTTCTCCACTATTTTTCAAGGTCTTGTTCCTTTCTTCCCCATTCATTTGAGGCTTCTGCTTTGCATGCGAGCCAACTCCCACTCCATGAGCATTGTGATGAAATCTAGATGCCAATAAATCGGATTTCTGTCTGATTCTGCGAATAGGACCAACAGAGCCAATCTCAGCATCCAACACTGAACTTCTACGCTTTAAGGTCTGGCAAGCAAAATAGGAACCATGAGAACAGCTGACAACATCTTACAAGAATAGTAAAAATCCGATCTTAAAAATTAAAAAGAAGTCATTATCCACACTTACCCCCAGCTGCAAGTCAAATTTTCCATCATTCTCCAGTGGAGAAAGGGATGACGTTGATGTTGATGGCCCAGCAAAACCACTACTGTTGATTCCACTTCTCTGAAACGAACAGAGTATTATGGAAGAGAGAGCCATAGAAACGTAAAAGAATTATTTTGTAATAAAATAGTATAGGTGAACCTTCGATATAGAAGTTGGATTAACTCTTGAGTATGGAGTGCGAGCCATGGTGTAGATAGCCGATCTGCCTCGGGGTCGTGGGGTTATATAAACATTTTCTGCAGCACTCAAGCCAACAGAACTTCTCCTAGCCAGTGACACAATAGGTGACTTTGGAGGATTAAGTGTATCAGCAAGCCACCGTGTGCCATCGTTACCAAGTTGATTGCACATTCCTAGCAATGATGGAGAAACTTGTGACGTCCTACTTCCCATGTAAGACTTAGCAAGTTCAGCTGGAGAAACAATATCATTCTCAAGCACCTGATGACATTTAATTGGGTAATAATAATTTATTCAGCTCTTGAAAATTGGGAGGACCAAAATAAAAGTGGACATGACTAGATCTGACACAGTTTATCTTACTTTTGAATTGTTTATAGGAGTAAGTACTATAGCCGATGACTCAATCCCATCATTCTTGTTTCCTTCTGATATACCGCTTCCAAATTCTTTTTGCCTGCTAGAATCTAAAACAGACACTACATTGATTTGGCTTGCATCCCCAGGAGACACTTCTGCAGCTCGTGACTGCAAAAGTTCTGCCAGATAGGAAATCTCAGACCTGCATAAACCAACGAGGAAGTGGTCAATGTAATGACACATTAATTATAATGTCCAACCTTTGATGAAACTCACCATCTGGGATTAATTATTATACGCATACACAGTATCAACAGAAAACAGAGTAACACATCAGGCAACACGAACATTAGAAATTGGATGTTAAAATCGTGAAATCGAAAGGAGTGTTTCATATTAATGTACAAACAAAAAATATCAACAATTGCTCGACTACAGCAATTGATATTGATATCAACTATCAATTGTCAAAATATGTCCAAGGAATACAGTGTCGTAATGGTGTCATAAAATGAGCAGTAAAATAATACTCCTTCTGTCCAACAAAAATAGCCTCATCTTTTCATTTCCGTCTGTCCACCAAAATTAGTCCCATACTAAAAATGAAAAGTTACTCCCAATTTATTACTCACATTTTATCTTTCTCTCCTTCTTTGTCCACACTTTCCCTTTCTCTCTCCTACTTTACCCACTCTATCTCTTTCTCTCTCATAGTTTACCAATTTTGCATCAAGAGTGAACATACAAAATGCATGTCAGAAGATCGATTTACTAATGTATGAAAACAAGTATGCAAGAGCAAGAGCATACTGGAAGATACTAGAATGAAATATGGTTAGTGAACTACCATAAAGTAGAAAGCTCATGTATCAAAACATTGAGTCGCATAAGTATAAATGAGGGCATCCATTAAAGAACTTTACCTAGTGAAGGTCTTTTGCTTCAACAAATGCTCAAGCTCAGTGACTGTGACTCCATGGCTGCTAGAATTATTTATTGGCTGGCTGCACTGACCAATTCTGGGCTCTTGTTCATCTCTATGACTCTTCAATAAAAAAGCAAAAGTATCAATCAATTGTTGCACATTCTGAAAGACAAAAGCATTAGATAGGATATACTAGAACAGGATTAATTCAAAATGGAAAATTTGGCTGATTTTGGCAAGGCACCAGCCACTAGTATTAAGCCAACACCTCACATAAGAGCCAAAAGACTATAATACTATATGATGTCAAATGGATAAAACTTTAACAGCTGAACCTATCAACAAAACCGTAGTGGTTATCCAGAAATTGAATAAAAATTTACACCCTCCATCCCACAATAGATGTCACACTTGTGGGACGGCACAGATCTTAGGAGGATTTGTTTTGTGTGTTAGGTGGAAAGAGAAAATATTAATATTTATATTATTGTGAGAGAGAACTTTTTCTAAAAAAACATCTTTAGTGGGACAAACTATAAAGGAAAGTGAGACAACTTTTATGGGACGGAGGGAGTGTACAACTTTGTGGAACTTGATCAGTCGAGAATTCTATGCATTCATTCACCTCACTATTAAACACCACTGAGGTCAAATTGCTAAGAAAGTTGGCACTTTAATTTGAGACTAAAGCAAATACAGTACTAATCTTTTAATCTACTACATAAAGAAAGATACCATTATGAATTTATCCAGCTGAGCACTAAAAACAATAAATGATGCAGCCAACCTTATGTTAACACCTACAGATAAGTAAGCATTTATTCAACAAAATTTTCTAAATGTTTATGGATACATCGAGTGCAGATTGATGCTAAATTTTCCAATATTTTTATGCAGATCTGAGTAACATGGTATATTTTCAATAAACATTTACCAATGAGGACTAATACCTCGGGAACATTAAGTTATCTACATCAAATTAAAAGTGGCCTTAAGAGAAATCTAATCTGGTAAGCATGAATGTACTTTAGAATACTTCTCAGTCTACCTTATTAACAATAAGACATCAACTAATCAACTAAAGGAAATATAACAAAACATCAAACTGTCCCTAAAAGTACACATACAAGTGCTAATCCACAAAAGTTATGAACTATTTTAAACTCGGAAAAATTTATCATTCTTCCTGAAGTCACACTATCACTACACCCCACAGTATTTTTAATTAACAATTACAGGTTGAAACTTTTCTGTATACAGTAATACAACACAATGGAGCGATCCAAACATATATCAGCACAAGATAAATCTAAGGAAAATGAAATCCATGCAAAATCTTACATTAAGACATGTCCCTTGATCCCCATCACTCTCTTGGGAATTTGACTCTGATAAACCATCTTGAGAATTTGACTCTGGTAAACCATCTTGAGCATTTGACTCTGGTAAACCATTAGACGACGCATGTTAAGAAATCATACAAAGAACTAGTCAATTATATCAGAAAACAGATAAATTGTGAGATATCACAGCTCAAGTGGTCCAGTGCTCATGCTAAGAAATGCTATTGCCACAAGAACACGTGATATCTAGCACATTAGACCAAAATGCAAAAAGTAGACATTATAAGACAGTAACAGCTGCAATGAAGTTCATCCGTAAACTTGGCAAAGAATCTCGAGATAATGCAACTCTATTTACACCTGATGTTTTAGTACAAAAAACAAAGAATTGACTAAAAAAAACACAATTACTAGCTGGAGGCTGATTCAAAGAAGATGAGTACATTATTATTGATGATGCGAACATAATAAACCAGCTTCAACACACAAAGCATTCCAGCCGATGAATCAGTTTACAGCTTTAGATACAAAAAAGTACACAATTCAATGCCAATTTTGGAACATTTTCCGGAATTTGATGTCCAATTAATATGAACATCCCATATCCCGTCCCTAAATCAGATACTAAATTGAAAGAGCACAAAAGTAACATGAAATCGACAAACTTGGCCAATGGAACCCATAAAAGAAACCAATCACACACTCTGAGAAACCAGAATAAGCATATCACCTGGTGGCTGAGGAGGGGGCAGCGGAGGGAGGCGTCTACGAAAGACAGAACCGAAAAAGCGGTCAGCACCATATGATATGAGCTTAGAGGCGGGCTCCACGACCAGCTTCGTTAACCAGCTGCCACTACCGTTGCTATTAGTGTTGTTATCACGAAAGGCGGTGGGAGGGCGGTCGTACGGCGTCGCTTGTCGACGAAAAGGCTTCTTCCGGAACTTCCCTCCGACTCCTCTACCGCCGTACGAAGATGCGGTGGCATTAGCGGTCACTCCGGCTTCTTCCGGCGTCGACATTGTCGTCCGATTTCGAAATTTAGCGTTCAGGGAGAAAAAGGAGAAAGCTAGGGTTTTATTCTGGGAGTGGACAGAGAAAGCGATGCTTGAATCTAAAAACACAAAAATAATGCTAATAATAATTGGCACCAGTAATATTTTACTACTCCACTATACTTAAAAAAAAATAGAAATACTCCACCACTATACTACTGCTCTACAACGTATGAAGAGTGAGTTTAGTGGGACAATTTGGTTGTCAAATTTCAACCAATAAATATTGAAATATTTTTCTTTTTAGTTGACAATCGGGCCTAGTACCCATAACTCAAATAACTCAAATTATATAAAATGAGAGAAAAAAAAGTGTGTATATATATATGAAATGTGATCAATTGTTACTTAATATTTATTTCCTACCTAAGATCAATCTTTAGCTATATCATATTTAGAAATTTAGTAGTGGAAATAATGATAAGTGAATTATATTTAAAACTAAAAACATTATTAAATAAAATAAAAAAGATAATAATGTCAATTCTTACGTGTATGGTAGTTAAAACTAACCACTTCATCTCTCCTTAAAATTATCTCAAAACTTTAAATTTACATAACTCTTTCGATTTAAATTATTTTTCGCAATAAATATACCAAATAAATGTAGCAATTTATAAGGATTCCAACGAAATCTCAATTGCATATATTCCGACGATGATCGGATGATAAATATTTATAATTTTTATGTCAATTTTTGTAAATGTTGATAACCAATTTTATATCAACAAATACATCAAAAAATTTAAATATAATGCATGTACAGTATCAATAAAACTGTGTTGATATTTCATGTACTTATGTTGAAATGCATGTCATTGTGTTGATATTTTTAATACATTATGTTGATATTAGAAAAACCAAGAATATTATACTAATTATTTTACAACTTGACGATCTTACCCCTTTATTGATATTTTATGACCTATTTATTGAAATTCGTGAGATTTAATCTCATCCACTCATTTTAGCGTCTAGTTGTGTAGGATTGGTCTTAGTTGACAACATACCACCATTCTTGGGACGTCTTATCTCTCTATGGGCGCATGAGATTGGATTTAAAGAACGGAGTTCGACTTGCATGGTTATGTACAATATATTGCATATCAGGGGTACTTTAAGTTGACAACTTACCACCATTTTTGGTTTAGTTGATTACATTTTTGGTATCGATTATTTGCTTGTGAAGGAATTGGTTTGTGCTTTTTTTGTTAAAAATTTTGTGCAGATTATTTGATTTCAATTTGTATTTGATGATAGTTTGTTGTGTTGATTATTCATGCTATATGTTTAATCGGTTTGTTACTTGTTTGGTTGCATTACTAGGGTTAATTTATTGTATTGTTGCTCTCGATTATTTGCTTGTTGAGGATTTGGTCTATTCAGTTTTTTGTCGCAATTTATAACGGTTCAAGTGATTGCATTTTTTGTTTAATGATATTGTTTGGTAACTATCATTTAATGCTCTGCTTTGCAAGCGATTTGTTATAATTTTTTGTTGCATTTTTCTGCTAGAATGATGGCTTACTTTTTCCTGATTTTGTGCTAGCACGATTGCCTATTTAGTTGTTGTTAACATAGACTGTTTTGTTGTATAAGCTATAAATCGATTTTAATGAATTTTCAAGATTATTAATGTGATAGATATTGCATTTTTTGCCATAAAATTTGATTGATTCAATATTGGGTGTGATTTGATTGTTGTGCATTGAGTCATGATTTATTACTTATATTTATATTAATCTGAAGCTGATTAATGTGTTAGTGATTGCATTTTGTTGTTTTATGACTTGTTTGGTTCAAT